>NC_071402.1:69990450-70048354 GCF_017976375.1 Cuculus canorus
TCTTTGTCTAGCTTTTTCCTTCTTGAGACCCTCTGCTTGGTGCTTTGGAGATGGAGTTCTGGGCAGCAGTGCCCAGAGACTTGGCCTGCCTGTGACTGCCCTAACACTTTATTGCAGGGGCTGGATTGAGGGACCACCTTGGTCAGCATTTTCTACTCTTCACTACCATGCGCATCACCTACCTTTCCTCATGCACTCTGTGGGCTTGTGTTGCAAACAGATGGACCACTAGTGGTTGGGAAGTGCTTTGTTTAAAGTTCATAATGTTATGGCACTTCTGCTCAGCCTTTGTTAGGAAAACAGCCTCTGAGGTCCTCTGTTGTACTGAATGAGGCTTCCAGAACAGGCGTCAAGCTGAGGCTACAGCACCACCAAGCAGTGACTTGCTGTGTCTGAAGGGTGGTCGAGTGTCTCCTCTAAGTTATTTTCCAGGGAGCACTTTGGCATGGAGGAATCTTCGCTGGAAATTCTCCTTTGGAGAGTTCTGTGCATCCTTCCTTGGATGAAGGAATTGCTGGAGCCTCTTAGCTGATAGCTTTCCTTTTTTTCCCATGTGGAACCCTTTTTCCTTGTGCTGAGACAAGGGAGAAAGAGTGGCGTTCTTCTCCACAGGTGCAAAGGGTCCTTCAGAGCTCCCAGCCAGGACACCCATGGCCTTAACATGCTTGTGACATGTTCATGTTGATTGTGTTTCTCAGCTGCTTTATCTCCCTCTGTTCAAGGTTTCAGCGTGGAGCCAAACCGCATAGAGGACCTGCCCTGCTGCAAGACTGAGACATTTGAAGTACGCTTCGACCCAGGAAGTGCCAACCTGCCTCTGGGAGAGGTGGACATGCTCCTGCCTATCAAGGTACCACCTGCTTCCTCACGTCCCTGTGCCTGCACTCCCTCTCAGGGCAGGTGGCAGGTTGGGGATAGCAGCAGATGCCGCCTGGGCTCTCAGCTGGATGCTCTTCACTAGGTAGCAGAAGGCCCCACGTTTCACATTCGCCTCCGTGCCAACGTGACTCTGCCATCCCTCTGCATCTCCAAGGACAGCCTGGAGTTCTCCGCTGTGCAGTGTGGGCAGTGCCAGGAAGAAACTGTCCAGTTCCATAATCAGCTGCAGGTTCCCTGTACGTGGTTCCTCACCATCAACGAGCCTGTTAAGAAGGTAAAGCACAGATAACGTCTAACACGTAACTTCTTGGTTGGTTTTTCTTTGCCTCTTTTGCCTTTTGTTCCCCTGTGGCTGCTTCAGCACTTGGGCCACAGCTCATTCAAGGATGCTTTTGAAGGTCCAGCGCAAGGCTGGTTCACCTGGACCTGTTCCTGAGCTGATGCTTCACTTTTCTGCCACCTTCACCCCTTCCTCCTCTTCTGAGAGCAGTGCCTCCCCATCTGCTCGCTCTCTAGTTCTAGGCCAGTGGTGGCTGGAGCTGCTTTGAATGTGAGTGCTCTCAGCACCATGGCAGTATCTCAGATCACTGCAGGAACTGAGGGTCTGTCCTCCCAGACCAAGGAGGCATCACACTATTGTTTTTGTGCTCAGGTGGACAAACAAGTGCGAGGGAATGTGCGTCGGAAGCTGCTCCAGGAACGGAAGAGCAAGCCCCGTGTTTTCACAGCGCTGCCCTCGGCTGGAGTCCTCTCGCCAGGACAGCGATGCAATGTGCGAGGCAGGTTTTCACCCACAGAAGAGGTGAGATTGGTGGTTATCATCCCCAGGAGGTCTGGCAGGGCAGTGTGGTAATGAGAGCCCAGCACAGGGAGACGGAGATGAGTCTGCCATCCCATGGAGCTTTCTGCAAGCCCCATACCCACTATACCTGTTTCCCCCGCAGCACCCTCTTCTGAGAGGCACTTTGAAATCCCCACAGGGAGCTTGCGCAGAGAGCATCAGGGCACTGCAGTGTGGCTCCCTCTCTGCACGTGGTGGGAAGTCTGCCTGTTTCCTCTCGTCTTCACCCTTGCATGGGTGTATTTGCAGGCTGCAGTGCCTTTGTGCAGAGCAGCTGGCACCCTCACAGGGGATGATGACCTTGGAAGGACTGAGCTAAGCTAAACCTGCTGCTGGTACCAGCAGACAAAACAGGCACCAGACACCTTTCTGGGCATGGCAGGACAGTCACCTGTAGTGGTTTGCTGCCAGCAGTCCCTGTGGCTCTGGCAGAGCCTGCCTGCACATTGCCAAGGAGTTTAAGAGTCAGCATAAATGATGGAGCAAGCATTCCCGAAGGCAGTTTGCCCGGGGCCATGGTGATTTGGAGACTGGAAACGTGTAACAGTATGGCCACAAGTGCTTCCATGCTTTGCAAGAGTCCCAGGGATGTTTTAACTGCTAGTAGAGATGTAAGTGTCTTGTCTCTGGCTTTGACCAGAGGCAAGGACTGAGCAGAGAGGAAGGTCCTTACTTCTGTCCAGTGAGACCTCATCTACCTCTTCCATGTAGCTGATGTTTGCCTGATGCAGCAGTGCCAGGACTGTGTCTGGGCAACGTAACCCTGAAGACCTTTCTCCAGAGCATTGCACTCCCTCATAACTAGGTGGAAACATCTGATAGACAACTTTAGATCATCCAATACCCAAATATCCAGTTACACTTCACACTAGGACTTGTCTCAGTTACTTGGAGCCAGCATGCAGATGCTGTAGCCCCTGCTATAATTAAATATCGGTTTTCCATTCACTTTAGTGGTACTACTGACTACCTTGATCTTGGAGTAAGGGTTGATTTTGAGACACTGTCACGTGGAACTTCATGAATGAGCTTTATACACTTCCCTCTTTTCAGAAGTCCTACAAAAGCATTCTGAAGATTAACATTTCCCAGAGCAGCCAGCGTCTCCAGCTGCGGGTCTCAGGGCATGGGCTGGAGCCCCACCTGGAGTTTTGCCCCAAAGTTCTTGAGCTGGGACCGTTGCTGCCAGACAGCCATGGGGTGGAGGGGACAGTGGTGGTGAAGAACCCGTGCAAGTTCCCCATTGAGTTTTACTGACTGGAGTTTGACAAGGAGTACCTTGCCGAGGAGCAGGTGAGAGGGAAGGTCTGGTCCCATGGGCACGCTGCCGTAGCTTCGCAGTGCTCCAGTGTTCCCAGGCTAATGTCAGGGAAACGGAGGCATCTTCCGGACAAAGCCTGGTGATGTTTCAAGGTCAGCCAAGCTCTGCTGGCAGGCTGTGGAGATCCTTGAATAGTCTGTGTTGTTGGGATGAAGGAATGCAGGAACAGATAGGTTGGCTGGGGAGTCTGTTAATGCAATGAAGGGCAAGAAACACATCCTGTATATGATTTCTCTTCCCCATGTGCACAGATCCTGCGGATGCTGAAGGACTACAATTCCCAAAACAGCTTGTTGCTACCTCCACGCGCCCCAGGTGAGAAGCTGCCTGTAGAGGTGCTGGAGTATTATGAGGACCAGAAGAGGCTGCAAGATGAGCAGGCAAAGTCCGGGACGGTGGAAGCAGCAGGCCAGGCCAATGGTGAGGCTTTGACATTTGGGCTATCCTGAGTGTGGGCACAGCAGGGAGTTCAGTCCACACACCCTGACCTTGACCTTGGTCTCCATGGAAGGCCATGCTTTTAGCAGCCACCCATTCCCCAGCGTGGTGGAGGAATTCCCAGAAGAAACATACATCCTCTGCCATCCCTAAGCACAGCCAAAGTTCATACCTGGCTGGGAAAATAATCAGGGTGTCGCCTTGTGTCCCTGAACCACAAGTAGGGTGGGATGAGTTCTTCAGCCAGTAGGACCAGGTCCAATATCGGTAGCTATTTTATATTTGCTATTCTATGATTCTGTGATTCTATGATCTGTGGAATCCTGAGAAGAGTCTGGGGCAGGAACAAGTGAGAGGGTAGAGAGGTTTTCCCCAGCTTTGCCAAAGGAGCACTTTTTTAACCCAGGAGCTGGTGGGATCTGTATCAGGGTGATACTGTTCCCTTTCCTAGGCGGTGCCCTCTGTGACACTGCAAAGTGAGATGATGTTCGGGGACCCCTTAAGGGCAGAGCTTGGAGGTCTTTGAAAATGCTGTTATGGTGAATTCAGAGCCCAGCCACCTCTATATTCCTAAAGCACCCAGCCTTTGGATAATCGCTTGGTCCCCAAATGGAGCCTCTCACTCTGGACTGTGTAAAATGCCATTCCTGCCTGTCCCGTCCCTTACCCAACAGGACTTGAGACAAAACTCTCATGAGGACCATGTTGACAGTTGGTGGAAGGAGGTTTGGCCCAGTCCTTTTAGGTATTGCCAGATGCTTGTTCTTTCCTCCTGTCACCCATCTACTCTGACCAGGCACCTTCATCAATATCTAGGGCAGACCCTGATCTGCATGAGCCTGAAGGAAGGGTGTGGTGAGAACTTGAGTGTGATGTTGATTTCAGCAGAGTCTCCTCTTGCAGAGTCTGAGGGGATGGGGAGGGTGCTCAGGATCACAGGTAGGCAGGACTCTGACTCTTCTACCTGGTTCTACACAGCAGAGCATTGGCAAAGCACTGCCAGCGGCGAGGAGGCTGCAGGAGAACAGGATAACAGCCCTGTCTACAGAGCCGTCGCCCGCCACCTTGGCATTGATATATCTGCAGAAGGGCGTGCAGCCCAAAAACGCAGAGGAATTGTCGTCATTATCCGTGGGGCACCCCTCACAGGTATGTGAGCTACAGCCCTTGGCTGCAAGGAGAGAGGGGAATTGGGTGGACCATGGCACTTTGTTGATGAGTCCAAGTGAGGTAGACCACTAGGCTTTCATTCCCCAAAACAGGATGATGCCTGTTGTCTTGTGGGACCACACTGCCTACAGTCTCAGGGAGGGGGTTGAGTCAGCATCCCTGGAGGTATTTAAAAGATGGGTAGATGAGGTGCTCAGGGACACGGTTTAGTAACAGATAGGAATGATTGGACTCGATGATCCAAGAGGTCTTTTCCAACCTGGTCATCCTATGATTCTGTGATTCTATGTTGCCTCATGGGAGCAGTTTCTTACACCTCATGATCCCCAAACCATGCCCAGATGTTGTCTTGGACAGCGCCAACCAACACAGCCTGGAGAATGGTCAGAGTAGTGGTGGGACAAGGCTCAAAACCCTGTCCCAGAGTTGAGGTCACCACAAGGGACAAAGTCCTCAGCTGAACACAAGGTGGAGACAACGCACTTGGCTCTAGATTTCAACACTTGTAGCCATGTTCAAGCTGCCTCCCTTATGGCCTTCCCTAGAGGGGCACTTGCCTTCTGACTGTCCTTGAGAATTTGGAATCCCATATAGGGGCTTTTCAGGGCCTGTTTTGAAAACATCTCATGTGCAAGTGTCGCCAAGCGGTCATCCTCTCTCTTTCTCTCTCAAGGAAAGACCTCAGCAGCGACTGCCCTGTCCAAGTACTATGGCGCTGCCTGCTTGTCCATTGACGCCGTGGTGAAAGAAGCCATCTCAGACAGGAGGAGCTTGGCAGGGCTCCGTGCGCGGGAGCTGTGCATGGCGGCTGCCTTTGAGCAGAGCTTCAAGGAGGCAGAGGATACCGGTAAGGAAAGATGCTGGACCCAGAGCAGTGCTTCGGAAACCTACCAGGCCCGTCAGCTTCTGCTTGTTCCAGAGAAGTTTGACTACCCTTGGGTCTCTTTGGGAGCATGGGTGCAGCATGTAGAAATGCAAAGCCCTTTCATAAAGCATCTCTGTATATTGGAAAGCAGCCTCTGTTTGAAGGGCTCGGGCAGGGGTACGATTCCTGCCCCTGCATGTCTTGGCACATGTTCCTTTTTCCAGGAGTGATGAAACACACCTGTATGTGTCTCAGAGGTTTTAATATTTCCTCAAAGCTGAATCCACCTTGCTCCTCATGGTTATCCAGCAGAACTGCTGCCCATTTTGATGGGAAAAAATCCCTCCGAAGTATCTCATTGAGTGCCAGATGGCTGACTTTGAGTGTGGCTTCACAAACATGAGATGAAGAATGAACTCTCTGGGGATTTCCAGATGAGAGAGGCACTGCAGGTGAGCCCTTTTCTCCAGAGACTTTTCCTGTACGTGCAATCAGGTCACGCAGCTCGTGCATGTTTTGTGGTTCTCCACCTGAGACCAGAGACTTACAGGAACCTTCACTGGCAGCTGGTGCCCTGATCTATGCAGGGTGAGGCCAGACCTTGGCTCTGGTGGGAGAAGTTTTGCATCGCTCAGCTTTGAACCCTGAGTTGAACCAGTTGAGTTGGCAGCTGGTGACTGAAAGAAGGGTCTTGGGCCTGAGTGGGGTTATCCCACATGGAGGATTTGGCACCAGCAGAGATGGCTGATAGAGCTGGGGCAGGGCTGTCTGTTACGGTCTTTGTGTGAGAACGCAGGATGGGTGCAAGGTATGGAAACTGATGGTCCTGGAGGACAAATCCTTGGCTTGATCTATAAGAGAGCTACTGTGCAAACGTTGTCACCGGCGTGCAGGTTTGTTAGGAGGGACATGGGGCTGTGCCTTAGAAGCTTTCTGGCTTTACAACAGTAGCTGACGGTGTGCTTTACCGTGCCACTAAGAAGCAAGGAAGGCGCTGCTTCTGGAAGGCAGTGCTGCCTGTGCCCAGCTGCTGGGGTATGCGTGCTGCATCCCTGTCAAAGCAAAGTGTTGTGCCCGATGGGGAGGAAGGTGCCTGCTTGCTCCCCAAAGCACAGGACCAGCTGCAGCCCAGCTGAGCCATCTGTTCCCTCCGCAGGTCAAAGTGCAAATGTCTCCACCCGCCGCGAGTTCAGTGCAAAGGGCAAGCGCAGCTTCAAATGGAAAGAGGCCCTGCGGTCTACCAGATCCCAAGTCCAGGTGAGCACTGCAGCAGGCAAGAGGAAGAGAGATGGGCACACGTCCCTCTCTCAGAAACAGCGTAAAATAGATAGAGCAGGCTCCCAGGGAAGCGCAGTTAGCTCTGGTTAATGCACAAGACCTTTCTGTTGCCTTTGAGAACCATAGAATCACAGAATGGTTGAGGTTGGAAGGGACAGTTAAAGGTCATCGGGTCCACACCCCCTGCAATGAACAGGGACATCTCAAATTGATCAGATTGCTCAGAGCCCCATACAATCTGACCTTGAATGATTCCAGGGATGGGGCATCTACCATCTCTCTGGGCAACCTGTTCCAGTGTTTCAATACCCTCAGCATAAAAAAAAAATCTTTTCTGGTCTGAATCTCGTCTCCTTGAGGAGATTCAGCCCTTGTCCTGTTTCTACAGCCCTGTATACCTGCACCACGACGGCTGAGCATCAGTGGCAGCACAGCAGGAGAGACGGGCTTTATGAGCTGTGTGCTGCCTGAGGACTTGCTGGTGGCCATCCTCTCTGAAAGGCTGAAGGTACATGGGGTGGGGGTCAATAACACATTCCTGCTACAGCGAGACAGGGAGCAAGGTGCCCGTCTTCTTCAGAGAGGAAAGGAGCTACATCTACTGTTGGAAAAGTCCTGGGCTGTGTGCAGGGATCCTTGGGTGAAGCCATATTGGGAGTGTAGAATCATAGAATCATAGTTTGGGCTGGAAGGGACCTTAAAGATCATCTAGTTCCAACCCCCCCTAAAGCAAGCTGCAAGGTCTCTATAAGGTCTCCTCAGAGCCTTCTCTTCTCCAGGCTGAACAAGCCCAACTCCCTCAGCCTGTCCTCGTATGGGAGGTGCTCCAGCCCTCTGATCACTTAGTAGCCTCCTCTGGACCCATTCCAACAGCTCCATATCATTCTTCTGTTGAGAATTCCAGAACTGGACACAGGACTTCAGATGAGGTCTCACAAGAGACGAACAGAGGGGCAGAATGCCCTCCCTCGCCCTGTTTACTACACTTCTTTGGATGCAGCCCAGGACACGGTTGGCCTTCTGGGCTGTGAGTGCACACCGCCAGCTCATGTTGAGCTTCTGATCGACCAGAACCCCCGAGTCCTTCTCTACAGGGCAGCTCTCAATCACATCATCCCCTATCATGTACTGAAAACAGAGATTGCCCTGACCCAGGTGTAGGAACTTACCCTTGGCGTTGTTGAATCTCATGAGGTTCTCATAGCCCCACTTCTCCAGCCTGTCTGGATGACATACCATCCTTCCGGTGTGGCAAAAGCACCACTCAGATTGGTGTCATGACCAAGGGAAAGAGCAAAGCTGATGCACTTGGAGCAAGCTGATGTCCTTTGACATTTGGATTTGCTGACAGCTGTGAGCCCAGTACATGCGATAGCTGACTTACTCTTTCCATCTAACTTTATCCTCAGCTGAGTGACTGCTACCAGGGAGTGGTGTTTGATAGCCTGGAGACCCTCTTTGCACGCAACATGGCGTCTGCTCTCCTCTGCCTGCTTAAAGCTGTCGGAAATCGACCTCATATCTATTTTGTGAACCTGTCCCAGGATTATGCTTCTTGGAAAGCCAGGGAGACAGCAGTGAAAGAGCACAAAGGTGAGGCTCTTCATTGCCTTGCCTCTCAACTATTCTCTCTCAAGCCCTCAAGCTTTCCCACGTGCATTTCTGTTTCCAGCAGAGCTTGCAGGAAATGTTTTTATTAATTCTTCAACCTTCCACATCAGTGTGGGCAGCACTCAGCTCACGATTGCTTACAGCTGATGCTGTCAGGCTGACCTTACCCTCTAGCATTAGAGTTTTGGCAAGCCATTGCAGCTCATTAATTAACCACCAGCCAGCTGTCCACAACATGGGTGCATGTGAGCCAGGCAAGGACAGGAGTTCATTGACTGGTGGAAGTTTGGGGGGTGATTTGAATTTGGAGCAGGGCTGTCAGCTCCCCAGTATCTCCTGGTAGGATGGTGGGCTGGGTCATGGCATGCAGGACTATGAGTCCTCACAGCCTGCACGCACTAACAGTTTCTCCTCTGGTCTGTGCTGAAGAACGGGAGCGGGAACAAGCTACCAGGAGGGAGAAAGAACGTCTCTGGGAGGTGAATGAGGAAGAATACGACAGCCTCACTGAGGAGGAGAAAACTCAGCTTCATAACAACATAAGACAAGTTCAACGTGAGAGGAAAAAGAGGTCTGTAAGCCTTCCAAGAGTAAATCACCAAGACAGTATCCCTGAAGGGTTTCCCTACTCCAGAGACCTTGGGTGAGCTCAGAGAGGTTACAGAGCAAAGGCCACAGGTGCCTATTACAAGTGGCACAAGGATGGCTGGTTCCACCTCCATGGTTCCCAGCAGAGGAAGGATGAGAGCATCTTTCCTCTGTTTCAGTGGCAAGCCCTCTGATTTTGACACTGCCTGCCGGTAGCTGGGCTCTGCGCTAGCCTTGCCATTGCACTTCTGAGTGTTTCTAAGTTAGTGGATTGTCTTATGCAACCCCTTCTTCACCAAACCAGATGGATCGTGGTGTCAATAGCCGTGAGGTGCAGTGGTGCTAGCTTAGTTTTAGATACCAGTCCTGCCACAGGTGAAGTCTTCCCAAGGTTTTCCTTACTGACACCTGCCATAGAAGCTGGTGTCTCTTAGGCTCCCCTTCAGCTACACCAGTAGGTGAGCCTGGGAGAAGCTCTGGTCCAGCAAAGCAGCCCTGTTTAGGAGGATGGATAGGACAAGCGTGAAACTGGGATGGGGGCCTGCTTAGAGCAAGTGTGTGTTTCAGCACTTCTTCAGCCCAGGCTGAAAGTTTTTGCCCTTGGATGAGATCATGAGGGCCGCTTTAAATTGCGATTTCCAGGACAGGGAGCACATGATTCTTACTTGGTTTTTCAGAGCCTGTTTTGCAGGAGGGTATTTCCTGCAGTCTCTCTTTTCCCATCGATGTGATTATTCTCATTAAGGAGCAGACCCTGCAGGGAGAAAAAGGGCTGAAAAAGCCAAGTATTGGTGCAGGGATAAGTAGGCGTTAGTGGTGTGCAAGCTGATTTGTGCTGGGAACTCGGAGAGGGCTTCAGGCATCGGTGCAGAGAGAAGGTGGAGCCATCCGCAGTGGTGTGCGGGAGATGTGCAGGTGGACCTTCTTCAAGAAGTCACACACTTGAGACCTGATGACAGCAAGGCTTAGACTTAGTTGGCCCTGGAGGTCCCCTCCCACCTTTCCTCAATGAGGGTGTTCCCGGTCTCCCCAGGTTGAGGGGAGTCCATAGAGATGGTCTAACGGTTCTGCCTGGTCTTAGGGTCAATAGTGAAGGGCAGGACCAGCTGGGATTGCAGCGAGCCCAGATGGTGACTCTTGGGGATATTTCATGCTTGGCTTTCTCAAGGGAGATGGAGCAGCTGGCTCGAGAGCTTGACAAAAAGCAGCAGCAGGAGTTCAAACGCTTGAAGAAAGAGCTGAGGGAATCCTCTAAGGTGGAGAAGAAGCAACTTGGAAAAGACAAAAATACTGCTTTGGGGAGTAAAAGCCAGCCTAGAGAGAAGCAGGTAGGTGGTTCTGTTTACAGAGATCAGAAAAGCCCTGGGGATCTTCCCATCGAGCTGTACTATACCCTGAGAAGCCAGCAGCCACACACAGTGCTGCGGACGAGTACCTGGCTGCGAGTAACATGTGGGACCATCCTGGGAAACAACAGCTTGAGTTGCATCACGCTGCTGCTTCACCAGGGGTGTTTTCTCACGGATTTGGGGGAGCTTCTCTTCTAGGATCATGCTGCCTTTGAGTCATAGCTTCACCTAATTCCATGCATCCACTGTGAAGCCCTACATAGTTTTTAGTCCAGCATTTCTCTCGGCTCTGCACATGACTTAACATCTCTGAACCGTGACCCATCTAGGATGTGGTGTCTTCTACATGTTTGGCACAAGATACCACTAGGCCTTAGGTATTCTTACCAACTAGACTTCTCAGTCAGTCCACCACAGGAATGCTCAGCATACCAGAAAGGAGCCCAGAGAAGTGCAGAGGAGTAAGGAGGTGTCTGAAGTTCCCTGTTTCAGTTGGGAAACTCTTCTGTTTCTCAGCTGGTTTGCAGGACTCCTTATCAATCTGACATTGGGGAGTGTGGTTTTAGGTGAGCTACACTGGCTACCAGCTGTGTGCTGAACTGAGAGTTGTAGAGCAACGAGCACAGGTCTTGAACAAGGCTGAGGCTGCTCTTGCAGACATCATTACTGTCCTACAGCATTTGAGTTGGTGCTTTGAAATGCTCACTGCCTTTTTCTGCTTCTCCTGCCCAGAACATGAACACATCCACCAGCGTCATGTCCACCAGCATCCTGCTTAGTGTCACCAAATGGGTAAAAGAGAAGGGATCTGTGAAGAAGGATCCAAGCTCTGTTGCAAGTGACAAGGAAGTCACAAAGCAGGGGAGCAAGGTTCCCCTGATTGCTGCCTGCCCGACAGTGGATGTGGAACGTGCAGCCCCGGGACTGTGTGAAACTGAAAACAAGGCCTTGGGTGACAGCGAGAAGAACTTGGCCCTGAGGTTTAAGATCTACGAGGCATCACAGAAGGGCGTGGCATGTATTTTGTCATCCTGGGACAGAGCTCAGGGTATCCTGCTGTCCCCTCTGAGCCACGCAGAAGACCATCACAAGCATTTATTCATCTCCAGGAGCCAGAAGGATAGAAAGAAGGAGAGGCCAACTGAAGGTGTGCAGAGAGAACGAGTGGCTGGGAAAACCGGAGGCTTTTGAGAAGTCCAAGTTAACCGTTCTGGAAGAGGAAGCTACAGAAGAGTCATCCATAGGCCAAGATGGCAGGGTGCCCTGCTTGGAGATGCAGGTGCTGAATACAGAAGACGTGACTAGGAAGATCCTGGAGAGTGGCAAGTTGCCAGCAGCAGAGCAGGTAAAGCCCTGTGAGGGTCAGATGCTGAGCTTGCCATGGTCTTTGCCCTGGTGTGTCCTACCAGACGATGGCAGCACAGAGCCTCGTCCAGGCCACTAATTCTATTCCACAATGACTGCACAGCAGCCAGGTGGCTGGGGAGGTTCTCAGCAACCCTCGTAACGGTGGGAAAGAGGGAGTGCTTTCTGTAGAAGCATCCTGTGTTCTCAGTTTCCCAGCCTGGAAATAATGAAAAATGGTCCCAGGGTGGGGCAGATCACGGTCATTGTTTCCTTCAGCTGAGCCACTCAAGGGAGAGGTTTCTCTCTAGGTCCCACCTGTAGGTCCTGGCACTGCTCTGGAGCTGCCAGCCCCATTGGGGGTTAAAAAAGCACTGCACTCCATATGAAAAAAAAGTGCCAAAAGGTCAGTGCCTTTAAGGAGTGTGAGGATGAAGGGGACAGGATCATAAACAGGGTTTTCTCTTATGCTTTAGATCCTGGATGAACTGGGTCTGGGTCCCTCGGGGCCTCCTGTTCCTGCTACTGCTTTTTACTCTGTGGTCCATTACCCAGAGAAGCGGATGGCCCCTGCAGCAAAAGCCTCTGAGCACTTCTTCTTTGTTGCACCAGAAGATGCCACTGTGGAAGACAAAATGAACGATCCCTCAGGTCACTCAGATGTGCTCACAGTGAAGGTACAAGAGACCAGGCTGGATGGGGGACACGGTGGTGGGGAGGATGGAGAAGGATTGCTGTGAATGGGCAGTGAAAATGTGACAGGGTCCTGTGTCTGCAGGCATCCCTTTTGACTGTCCAGAATAGACAGCTCTGCTTGAGACACAAGTTCTGTTAGGTGAGATAAAGAGTTACCTAAAGCCCTCAACATCCCTTGAGGATAGGGTCCTCGGGGATGAGAGGGTCCTGGATGAGGAGGTGTTGTGGGCAAAACAGTCCAATAAGGAAGATCAAGTCCCTGGGCAGATGAGAAACCAGTAGAGGCAGGTTATGTATTTATTCTCTCTTGTATTGGTTAAGAGAGACACAGCTTTATTTCCAGAATGAGGATGTCTCAGAGCAGGCCTCACCGCTCCCTTTTCTCTCTCTCTCTCCTTGGTGTGAAGACATCAGAGGAGCTGGCCACCCCGACCATGGGTGGGTTGAAGGACCAGAAAGCTTTGCACAGCCAGCAGACTTCCAGGAAGAGACTGAGCCCCAGCCAGGGCAGGAATGGTCACTGTCATGAACCCACAGATTCCCCCAATGTGAACAAAAGTGGTGTGGACACGGTCCCATCCCCAGAGAGAACTGCCAGGTGAGCTGCGAGGAAGGAAGTGATCCCTCTACTTTACATCCATCTCACTGAACGAGGTGCCTCATCCACAGCTCTGCAGGGATGCTCTGCTGGCACCTCCAGGGGATGGCGAGTCCATGACCCTCTTCTTTATCTTGTTTGCTTGTTAACAAGGTCTGAAGCCTCCTCATCAGTTGCTAGGCTGAGTCACTGCCGGTGGATCGTACCTGCCCATGGAGAGGTGGAACTGAAGGTCCACTTCAGCTCCACGGAGCTGGGCCACTTCAAGCAGACGCTACATTTTGAAATCCTGGGGACAAAGCGTCAGTACCAGCTGCAGTGCAGGGGCACCTGCCTGTATCCCGCCATCAGCCAGGACCCACAGTAAGGCTGGCTGTTCCCCTGTGGGAACATTCACAGAAGCTGGAGGCCACGATGTTTTTAAAAGACCTTGAATGGCGAGATTAAGAATATGCAAGTTACGATGATGTAGAAGAGCATGTAAATATGCGCAGTCACTCAACCAATTAAGTGTTTAGAATAGGCGCACAGACAGTAGTAATTAACCAATAAAATTGTAAGCTTGAGCATGTGAACAGTCAAGGAAACATATATACGTTTAGCCTTCTGATTAATAAAGGGTCTTCAATTTGCACTCCGAGTCCGTTATCTTCAATCTCCTCATTCTCCCTGAACTCAGAGCCAATACTGCCCTTCGTAGCCCGGTGAACTTCTGACTTGGACACAGAGTGCCACCTGAGCTGCCCAGCATCACTTCCCACGCTAGGAGCTGGGAACCAATACTGCTCTCTCCAGCACCAAGAAGGAATATGGCTTTCTGAGCAGGTTTTCTACTTGGAGCGTCTCACAGCTCCTCGTTCCCTATTTTTTCTGCCCGGGGTGGTATTCCCTCAGTGGAGGAAGAGCAAGGCGGATGATGACATTGTCTTCAAGCAGTATGTCGTGGACACAGGTGTGTTCCACTTTGGACCACTGCTGTGTGGGAGGTCGAGAGACTGGTACGTGCTCCCCACTCTAAGAGAGCATCCTGATGTGCTGCCTGCTTGGCGTGAGGTGTTGGGATGGGTTGTCCAGGGTCCTGTGCTTTCATGGACACACTGGGAGGCATGCTGTTCCGGTGGCACAATTCAGGGCAGGCCCAGGCAGAGACTTGGGAGATACACGGCGCTGAAGGACCATGGATGAGCGAACTTGAACAGACAACACGAACATGAGTTCTGGAGGAGCTGGGGAAAGCTGTAGCTGATCTTCCTACTTGGTGGGTGCCCTGATGGCCAGAGCCACAGGCTGCTTCCAGCCTGAAGGTGACTTGGGGCAACTTGTGTCTGCCGTCCGCATCTCAGTTTCAGCACCTATGAAATTAACTTTCTGGTGATTTTTTAAAGGGCTTTGAGCTCTACAGGTAGACTGAACAAGCAGTTCTTCTGCTGATGCTTTGTAAACCTTTAATTAATCTGCAATATCAGCATAACTTTATGATTTGATGTGCCACTGTATCGGTGGGGGAAACCTGCAGAGGAATCCAAATGAGAGTTGTGTTTTCCTGATCCTCACTGCTGGACAAAGTCTGCCTGAAAAAGTTGTCATTGTAGCTGCTGGCATATTTCTGGGTTTGACTTTGCTCTTCTTTTGTTTGTTTCATATCAGAAGCACAGTTCTTGTCACCACAGGAGCTCAGGAGAGCTGGTGGCAGTTGGTCCTCTCAAGGAAATTAAATTCAAAGTTTAAAAAGCAAAAGAGGATCTTTAGCTGGGCTGATGAATGGTCGGGGACGGGGGTGTCTGTTTGCTTTTTTAACCTCTGAATCGCGAGTCCTTTTTCACAGCTGAGAGAAAGGACATTTATTAAATTTAGCATTCCTCTTGGGAATTGATCCTTTCTGTTTCCTTCCCTGAAAGTTTGAGCTCACCCACAAAATACAGGGCAGTATCATGACGTTTTGTGAAAGAGATGCGGTAAACTCTTTTTAAAACCTCTTTTCAAAAGTGTTTCTTTGTGTCCTGCAGGGAAGGAAACTAACCAAAGAGGGGGAAAGAAGCCATGTGCCTGGCGTACTTTAGTTTTTCCAAGCACCTTTGAATTTGTATTTTGCAAAACACTTGTTAGGTGGCTTGTTCATCATCATGCTTCTGGGCTGGAGGCACCAAGTGAGGGGGCACGCATGAAAGTAATGCAAGGATGAACACACACATGCAACGTCCTCCTGAAAAGGATCCTTGTTCTTAGCCTTGGTTTCCCAATTCCTCCCACCGACGAGACATGGAGATTTCCATGTCTGATAAAGGCAATGGTCTCCTCTGCAGCCTTTTCCCTTTTCGTGGACAGGTACAAGGTGCAGCACTGGCCCAACAACTGTGAGAAGATAACCATCCTCAATGTCACGTCCTGGCAAGGACGAAGAAGTACAGTTCTTCTTCGACCGTGACCACAAAATGGGAACATTTCATTTAGACCCTTCCAGCATGAGGCTGAAACCTAATGAGAAGCAGGTAGGAGAAGATGGGCAGGTAGGGCAGGAACGTGCAGAAAAGTCATTCCTTCTGCTCATTGAATGCTCTTCTCTCTTTCTTTTTGCGGGGACGGAGCTAGGAGCTGAGCATGGGGCCGTATCCCACTTCAGCTGGGCTTGTGGAAGACGACCTCATCTGCTACGTTAAAGATAACCCCAAGCCGGTGGTCTGCTGCTGCCAGGGGGTGTGGGTGGAGCTGGAGGTCAGCCCCACAAAGGTGCACTTCGACAGAGTGCTTCTCTACAGGTCAGTCATCCTGCGGCCGTTCTTCTGGGCAGCAGCACTGTCAGTGAGGTTCCCTTCAGCTTCTCTTAGAATCATAGAATCATAGAATCGCCAGGTTGGAAAAGACCTCTTGGATCATCGAGTCCAACGATTACTATCTGCCACTAAACCATGTCCCTGAGCACCTCATCTACCCATCTTTTAGAGCCCCCCCCAGGGATGGTGACTCCACCCCCCTCCCTGGGCAGCCTCTGCCGGGGCCCAATGACCCTTTCTGTGAAAAATATTTTTCCTGATGTCCAGTCTGAACCTCCCCTGGCACAGCTTGAGGCCATTCCCCCTTGTCCTGTCCCCTGTCACTTGGAAGAAGAGGCCAGCACTCACCTCTCTACAACCTCTTTTCAGGCAGTTGTAGAGAGCAATAAGGTCTCCCCTCAGCCTCCTCTTCTCCAGGCTATACAACCCCAGCTCTCTCAGCCACTCCTCGTAAGACTTGTTCTCCAGCCCCCTCGCCAGCTTCGTTGCTCTTCTCTGGACACGCTCCAGAGCCTCAACGTCCTTCTTGTAGCAAGGGGCCCAGAACAGAAGACAGGGTTTGAGGCCTCACCAGTGCCGAGTCCAGGGGCAGAATCACCTCCCTGGACCTGCTGGCCATGCCGTTTCTGATACAAGCCAAGATGCCATTGGCCTTCTTGGCCACCTGGTCTACTGCTGGCTCCGGTTCAGTCGGCTGCTTCTTGCTGGCAGTGTGGCTGCTCTGATCAGAGGCTGGGCTAACATCCCTTTTTCTCTCAGCAGTTCCCATTCTCTTGCTCACTGTTTCTTTGCTGGCTTGGAGATCCCATGACAGCCACAAGCTCTGTAGACCCCAGCAATTCTGTGTGATGAGCATCCTCATGCATTTGTGTCTTGTCTGCTGGTTCAGAGAACAGTCCAGTTGCTCCTACTGATCTCCCTCGTTTTGCGGAATGAAACCCTATAACCCAAAATGAGTTATAAAGCAGGTATGTTTATTTCCAGCGCTGGGGTGCAAGGGGGTTCTCCTCCCAGCTTGCACACACCATAGAACTTAACTCGCAGCTACTTATAGTGCAAAGACATGCATAGTTAAAAGCGCTTACTACATCTTCATAACCTTTCCCCGCTTTGTATCATAATTAGTTCTGGAAAGTTCGCTCCAGTCTAGGTCCTGTGTAGTGCCTCCCGGTGGGCGCGGGCCGGGGTCTTAGGGATGAAGTAAGAAGTCTTCCTTCGGATGAAAAAAAGCTTTTCCCCTTGAACTGTGGACAAGCACAGTCTCTTCTGGTTGTTTTCCAGCTTTCTGCATTTCAATGCCCACTTATCAGTAAACTTCTGCTAGCTGGCTCCTTCATTATGAACTTCCAAGGTCTTCAAGTTGAGCAGCGCCAAGTTCTAGTGAACATTCCCAACCCCCCCATCTGCTTTCACTCATCACCCTTCTTTTTGGTATGCTTTTAGCCCAGGACCTCACCTTTGAGATTGTGACCCAGAGAGAAGAGTCAACTGTGGTTTCAGAGGTGTGGGTAGGACTGCTTCAAGTTGCATCCAGTTGCAAGGCTGCTATGACTGTTGAGCAGCTGGTTCTGAGTGCTTCCCTGTCTCTGCAGGGTGGAGAGCAAAACCCTGGTCCTGAAAAACCGCACCCCATTGCCTGTGGCCTGGTGGATTTGTGGCCTGGAAAACCTCGGCCAAGGCTTCTCTGTGTCACAATGTATGGGCACCATTGCTCCCTGCACAGAGTTTAGCATACATCTCTATTTCAAGGCCACAGAGGCTGTCAGGATTAAGAGAACATTTTGCGTAGAGCTAAGAGGGACTCGGAGTGAGCAGCCCTGTGCTCTTAGGGATGGATAATGTGCTTGAAAAGCATCCTGCAAAGGGGCCAAAAGGCTGAGCCTTCCTGAGAGGCCTCTCTACCTGTGTTGCCAGGGGCCAGGCCCGTAGCAGCAAGGGCCTCACAATGCACGGTAACATCAGCCCATGAGATAAACAGGCTAGGAAAGCCTGGGAATCCACAAATGCTTGTCAAGCAGGGAAAGCCGTGGTGCAAGCAGCTGACAGAGACAAGGACTCCTTTATTTTCTACCAAAAGGATTGAGGACAGTAGTCTAAGCAGCGTTTGTTTCTTGCTACTTCAGGTTTCAGATGCAGATAATCTCCTGGGCAATTGGATGCACTTGGAGCAAGCTGATGTCCTTTGACATTTGGATTTGCTGACAGCTGTGAGCCCAGTACATGCGATAGCTGACTTACTCTTTCCATTTAACTTTATCCTCAGCTGAGTGACTGCTACCAGGGAGTGGTGTTTGATAGCCTGGAGACCCTCTTTGCACGCAACATGGCGTCTGCTCTCCTCTGCCTGCTTAAAGCTGTCGGAAATCGACCTCATATCTATTTTGTGAACCTGTCCCAGGATTATGCTTCTTGGAAAGCCAGGGAGACAGCAGTGAAAGAGCACAAAGGTGAGGCTCTTCATTGCCTTGCCTCTCAACTATTCTCTCTCAAGCCCTCAAGCTTTCCCACGTGCATTTCTGTTTCCAGCAGAGCTTGCAGGAAATGTTTTTATTAATTCTTCAACCTTCCACATCAGTGTGGGCAGCACTCAGCTCACGATCGCTTACAGCTGATGCTGTCAGGCTGACCTTACCCTCTAGCATTAGAGTTTTGGCAAGCCATTGCAGCTCATTAATTAACCACCAGCCAGCTGTCCACAACATGGGTGCATGTGAGCCAGGCAAGGACAGGAGTTCATTGACTGGTGGAAGTTTGGGGGGTGATTTGAATTTGGAGCAGGGCTGTCAGCTCCCCAGTATCTCCTGGTAGGATGATGGGCTGGGTCATGGCAGGACTATGAGTCCTCACAGCCTGCACGCACTAACAGTTTCTCCTCTGGTCTGTGCTGAAGAACGGGAGCGGGAACAAGCTACCAGGAGGGAGAAAGAACGTCTCTGGGAGGTGAATGAGGAAGAATACGACAGCCTCACTGAGGAGGAGAAAACTCAGCTTCATAACAACATACGACAAGTTCAACGTGAGAGGAAAAAGAGGTCTGTAAGCCTTCCAAGAGTAAATCACCAAGACAGTATCCCTGAAGGGTTTCCCTACTCCAGAGACCTTGGGTGAGCTCAGAGCGGTTACAGAGCAAAGGCCACAGGTGTCTATTACAAGTGGCACAAGGATGGCTGGTTCCACCTCCATGGTTCCCAGCAGAGGAAGGATGAGAGCATCTTTCCTCTGTTTCAGTGGCAAGCCCTCTGATTTTGACACTGCCTGCCGGTAGTTGGGCTCTGCGCTAGCCTTGCCATTGCACTTCTGAGTGTTTCTAAGTTAGTGGATTGTCTTATGCAACCCCTTCTTCACCAAACCAGATGGATCGTGGTGTCAATAGCCGTGAGGTGCAGTGGTGCTAGCTTAGTTTTAGATACCAGTCCTGCCACAGGTGAAGTCTTCCCAAGGTTTTCCTTACTGACACCTGCCATAGAAGCTGGTGTCTCTTAGGCTCCCCTTCAGCTACACCAGTAGGTGAGCCTGGGAGAAGCTCTGGTCCAGCAAAGCAGCCCTGTTTAGGAGGGTGGATAGGACAAGCGTGAAACTGGGATGGGGGCCTGCTTAGAGCAAGTGTGTGTTTCAGCACTTCTTCAGCCCAGGCTGAAAGTTTTTGCCCTTGGATGAGATCATGAGGGCCGTTTTAAATTGTGATTTCCAGGACAGGGAGCACAAGATTCTTACTTGGTTTTTCAGAGCCTGTTTTGCAGGAGGCTATTTCCTGCAGTCTCTCTTTTCCCATCGATGTGATTATTCTCATTAAGGAGCAGACCCTGCAGGGAGAAAAAGGGCTGAAAAAGCCAAGTATTGGTGCAGGGATAAGTAGGTGTTAGTGGTGTGCAAGCTGATTTGTGCTGGGAACTCGGAGAGGGCTTCAGGCATCGGTGCAGAGAGAAGGTGGAGCCATCCGCAGTGGTGTGCGGGAGATGTGCAGGTGGACCTTCTTCAAGAAGTCACACACTTGAGACCTGATGACAGCAAGGCTTAGACTTAGTTGGCCCTGGAGGTCCCCTCCCACCTTTCCTCAATGAGGGTGTTCCCGGTCTCCCCAGGTTGAGGGGAGTCCATAGAGATGGTCTAACGGTTCTGCCTGGTCTTAGGGTCAATAGTGAAGGGCAGGACCAGCTGGGATTGCAGCGAGCCCAGATGGTGACTCTTGGGGATATTTCATGCTTGGCTTTCTCAAGGGAGATGGAGCAGCTGGCTCGAGAGCTTGACAAAAAGCAGCAGCAGGAGTTCAAACGCTTGAAGGAAGAGCTGAGGGAATCCTCTAAGGTGGAGAAGAAGCAACTTGGAAAAGACAAAAATACTGCTTTGGGGAGTAAAAGCCAGCCTAGAGAGAAGCAGGTAGGTGGTTCTGTTTACAGAGATCAGAAAAGCCCTGGGGATCTTCCCATCGAGCTGTACTATACCCTGAGAAGCCAGCAGCCACACACAGTGCTGCGCACGAGTACCTGGCTGCGAGTAACATGTGGGACCATCCTGGGAAACAACAGCTTGAGTTGCATCACGCTGCTGCTTCACCAGGGGTGTTTTCTCACGGATTTGGGGGAGCTTCTCTTCTAGGATCATGCTGCCTTTGAGTCATAGCTTCACCTAATTCCATGCATCCACTGTGAAGCCCTACATAGTTTTTAGTCCAGCATTTCTCTCGGCTCTGCACATGACTTAACATCGCTGAACCGTGACCCATCTAGGATGTGGTGTCTTCTACATGTTTGGCACAAGATACCACTAGGCCTTAGGTATTCTTACCAACTAGACTTCTCAGTCAGTCCACCACAGGAATGCTCAGCATACCAGAAAGGAGCCCAGAGAAGTGCAGAGGAGTAAGGAGGTGTCTGAAGTTCCCTGTTTCAGTTGGGAAACTCTTCTGTTTCTCAGCTGGTTTGCAGGACTCCTTATCAATCTGACATTGGGGAGTGTGGTTTTAGGTGAGCTACACTGGCTACCAGCTGTGTGCTGAACTGAGAGTTGTAGAGCAACGAGCACAGGTCTTGAACAAGGCTGGGACTGCTCTTGCAGACATCATTACTGTCCTACAGCATTTGAGTTGGTGCTTTGAAATGCTCACTGCCTTTTTCTGCTTCTCCTGCCCAGAACATGAACACATCCACCAGCGTCATGTCCACCAGCATCCTGCGTAGTGTCACCAAATGGGTAAAAGAGAAGGGATCTGTGAAGAAGGATCCAAGCTCTGTTGCAAGTGACAAGGAAGTCACAAAGCAGGGGAGCAAGGTTCCCCTGATTGCTGCCTGCCCGACAGTGGATGTGGAACGTGCAGCCCCGGGACTGTGTGAAACTGAAAACAAGGCCTTGGGTGACAGCGAGAAGAACTTGGCCCTGAGGTTTAAGGTCTACGAGGCATCACAGAAGGGCGTGGCACATATTTTGTCATCCTGGGACAGAGCTCAGGGTATCCTGCTGTCCCCTCTGAGCCACGCAGAAGACCATCACAAGCATTTATACATCTCCAGGAGCCAGAAGGATAGAAAGAAGGAGAGGCCAACGAAGGTGTGCAGAGAGAACGAGTGGCTGGGAAAACCGGAGGCTTTTGAGAAGTCCAAGTTAACCGTTCTGGAAGAGGAAGCTACAGAAGAGTCATCCATAGGCCAAGATGGCAGGGTGCCCTGCTTGGAGATGCAGGTGCTGAATACAGAAGACGTGACTAGGAAGATCCTGGAGAGTGGCAAGTTGCCAGCAGCAGAGCAGGTAAAGCCCTGTGAGGGTCAGATGCTGAGCTTGCCATGGTCTTTGCCCTGGTGTGTCCTACCAGACGATGGCAGCACAGAGCCTCGTCCAGGCCACTAATTCTATTCCACAATGACTGCACAGCAGCCAGGTGGCTGGGGAGGTTCTCAGCAACCCTCGTAACGGTGGGAAAGAGGGAGTGCTTTCTGTAGAAGCATCCTGTGTTCTCAGTTTCCCAGCCTGGAAATAATGAAAAATGGTCCCAGGGTGGGGCAGATCACGGTCATTGTTTCCTTCAGCTGAGCCACTCAAGGGAGAGGTTTCTCTCTAGGTCCCACCTGTAGGTCCTGGCACTGCTCTGGAGCTGCCAGCCCCATTGGGTGTTAAAAAAGCACTGTACTCCATATGAAAAAAAAGTGCCAAAAGGTCAGTGCCTTTAAGGAGTGTGAGGATGAAGGGGACAGGATTATAAACAGGGTTTTCTCTTATGCTTTAGATCCTGGATGAACTGGGTCTGGGTCCCTCGGGGCCTCCTGTTCCTGCTACTGCTTTTTACTCTGTGGTCCATTACCCAGAGAAGCGGATGGCCCCTGCAGCAAAAGCCTCTGAGCACTTCTTCTTTGTTGCACCAGAAGATGCCACTGTGGAAGACAAAATGAACGATCCCTCAGGTCACTCAGATGTGCTCACAGTGAAGGTACAAGAGACCAGGCTGGATGGGGGACACGGTGGTGGGGAGGATGGAGAAGGATTGCTGTGAATGGGCAGTGAAAATGTGACAGGGTCCTGTGTCTGCAGGCATCCCTTTTGACTGTCCAGAATAGACAGCTCTGCTTGAGACACAAGTTCTGTTAGGTGAGATAAAGAGTTACCTAAAGCCCTCAACATCCCTTGAGGATAGGGTCCTCGGGGATGAGAGGGTCCTGGATGAGGAGGTGTTGTGGGCAAAACAGTCCAATAAGGAAGATCAAGTCCCTGGGCAGATGAGAAACCAGTAGAGGCAGGTTATGTATTTATTCTCTCTTGTATTGGTTAAGAGAGACACAGCTTTATTTCCAGAATGAGGATGTCTCAGAGCAGGCCTCACCGCTCCCTTTTCTCTCTCTCTCCTTGGTGTGAAGACATCAGAGGAGCTGGCCACCCCGACCATGGGTGGGTTGAAGGACCAGAAAGCTTTGCACAGCCAGCAGACTTCCAGGAAGAGACTGAGCCCCAGCCAGGGCAGGAATGGTGACTGTCATGAACCCACAGATTCCCCCAATGTGAACAAAAGTGGTGTGGACACGGTCCCATCCCCAGAGAGAACTGCCAGGTGAGCTGCGAGGAAGGAAGTGATCCCTCTACTTTACATCCATCTCACTGAACGAGGTGCCTCATCCACAGCTCTGCAGGGATGCTCTGCTGGCACCTCCATGGGATGGCGAGTCCATGACCCTCTTCTTTATCTTGTTTGCTTGTTAACAAGGTCTGAAGCCTCCTCATCAGTTGCTAGGCTGAGTCACTGCCGGTGGATCGTACCTGCCCATGGAGAGGTGGAACTGAAGGTCCACTTCAGCTCCACGGAGCTGGGCCACTTCAAGCAGACGCTACATTTTGAAATCCTGGGGACAAAGCGTCAGTACCAGCTGCAGTGCAGGGGCACCTGCCTGTATCCCGCCATCAGCCAGGACCCACAGTAAGGCTGGCTGTTCCCCTGTGGAAACATTCGTAGAAGCTGGAGGCCACGATGTTTTTAAAGGACCTTGAATGGCGAGATGAGAGAGTTGGAGGTAGGAATGAGAAGAATTGGCAGCACACCCGGAGTAGAAGAAAGAAAACAAGGCTTAAGAATATGCAAGTTATGATGATAATGTAGAAGAGCATGTAAATATGCACAGAGTCACTCAACCAATTAAGTGTTTAGAATAGGCGCACAGACAGTAGTAATTAACCAATAAAATTGTAAGCTTGAGCGTGTGAACAGTCAAGAAAACATATATAAGTTTAGCCTTCTGATTAATAAAGGGTCTTCAATTTGCACTCCGAGTCCGTTATCTTCAATCTCCTCATTCCCCCTGAACTCAGAGCCAATACTGCCCTTCGTAGCCCGGTGAACTTCTGACTTGGACACAGAGTGCCACCTGAGCTGCCCAGCATCACTTCCCACGCTAGGAGCTGGGAACCAATACTGCTCTCTCCAGCACCAAGAAGGAATATGGCTTTCTGAGCAGGTTTTCTACTTGGAGCGTCTCACAGCTCCTCGTTCCCTATTTTTTCTGCCCGGGGTGGTATTCCCTCAGTGGAGGAAGAGCAAGGCGGATGATGACATTGTCTTCAAGCAGTATGTCGTGGACAGAGGTGTGTTCCACTTTGGACCACTGCTGTGTGGGAGGTCGAGAGACTGGTACGTGCTCCCCACTCTAAGAGAGCATCCTGATGTGCTGCCTGCTTGGAGTGAGGTGTTGGGATGGGTTGTCCAGGGTCCTGTGCTTTCATGGACACACTGGGAGGCATGCTGTTCCGGTGGCACAATTCAGGGCAGGCCCAGGCAGAGACTTGGGAGATACACGGCGCTGAAGGACCACGGATGAGCGAACTTGAACAGACAACACGAACATGAGTTCTGGAGGAGCTGGGGAAAGCTGTAGCTGATCTTCCTACTTGGTGGGTGCCCTGATGGCCAGAGCCACAGGCTGCTTCCAGCCTGAAGGTGACTTGGGGCAACTTGTGTCTGCCGTCCGCATCTCAGTTTCAGCACCTATGAAATTAACTTTCTGGTGATTTTTTAAAGGGCTTTGAGCTCTACAGGTAGACCGAACAAGCAGTTCTTCTGCTGATGCTTTGTAAACCTTTAATTAATCTGCAATATCAGCATAACTTTATGATTTGATGTGCCACTGTATCGGTGGGGGAAACCTGCAGAGGAATCCAAATGAGAGTTGTGTTTCCCTGATCCTCACTGCTGGATAAAGTCTGCCTGAAAAAGTTGTCATTGTAGCTGCTGGCATATTTCTGGTTTTGACTTTGCTCTTCTTTTGTTTGTTTCATATCAGAAGCACAGTTCTTGTCACCACAGGAGCTCAGGAGAGCTGGTGGCAGTTGGTCCTCTCAAGGAAATTAAATTCAAAGTTTAAAAAGCAAAAGAGGATCTTTAGCTGGGCTGATGAATGGTCGGGGGCGGGGTGTCTGTTTGCTTTTTTAGCCTCTGAATTCCAAATCCTTTTTCACAGCTGAGAGAAAGGACATTTACTAAATTTAGCATTCCTCTTGGGAATTGATCCTTTCTGTTTCCTTCCCTGAAAGTTTGAGCTCACCCACAAAATATAGGGCAGTATCATGACGTTTTGTGAAAGAGATGCGGTAAACTCTTTTTAAAACCTCTTTTCAAAAGTGTTTCTTTGTGTCCTGCAGGGAAGGAAACTAACCAAAGAGGGGGAAAGAAGCCATGTGCCTGGCGTACTTTAGTTTTTCCAAGCACCTTTGAATTTGTATTTTGCAAAACACTTGTTAAGTGGCTTGTTCATCATCATGCTTCTGGGCTGGAGGCACCAAGTGAAGGGGCACGCATGAAAGTAATGCAAGGATGAACACACACATGCAACGTCCTCCTGAAAAGGATCCTTGTTCTTAGCCTTGGTTTCCCAATTCCTCCCACCGACGAGACATGGAGATTTCCATGTCTGATAAATGGCTGCAGCAGGGACAGTGATGGCAAAGCACGGAGAAGGGAGCAGGAACGGCATTGTCACAGCCTTTGCTGAGTGGTTCCTGCCACTTCAATCACTCTTCTTCAAAGCATTGTGCTGGGGCAGAGTGTCCCTGGAAGGGGATCCTGGACTTCATGTCTCTTTGGCAAAAGAGCTAATCAAGTCCCTAAGGGACAGCGATGGGAAAGCACGGGAGATTGGCGCAGAGAAGGAATATCCACAGCCTGTCATGTATTTAATAATTTAATAATTCTTATCTCTGTATAACAACTTTATCTGAAACAATCTCTAATGGTTTGTCTTTAACAATAGATGCTAAAATCTAATAACCCTATGCAACACTGTAATAACATTTTCTAAAAATGTAGAATAGATAATTAAATCCCTCCTAATAATTCTTCTTCGCAGGTTTTATCTTGGGCCGTCTATCCCCCAAAGGGGGATCCTCCACTTCATGTGCATTCTGTGAGAGAGCTGAGGGCGTCCAGGGAGAGTCCACGGCAGCTGTGGTTCCACGTTCACCTGTGCCTGGAAGAGAGAAAGCGAGATCCGATGTAGATTTCCAGCAGCCCCACCCCACCAGTGCAAGGACAGCTCTCAAGTGTGACCGGACATGGGAAAGACCTGGACATATTGAAGCCCCCCAGGGGAAACAAAGGATGAAAGGGATGCATGCGATGGAAGAAGCAAAGATCTTTCGTTCCTTGCTGGAGACAGAGAGAACTTGTCCTGCCACAGCACTCGCTCCCGACACCACCTTGGGCAGACAGAGCCTCCCAAGACAATCAGCGCTATTGCACCTCGGGGTTCCTGAGGAACACTGGGCACGGGACGGGATCAGTTCTGCCTGGGAGAAGTGGCTCCTCTTTTGGGTTAGCAACTAATTGGACCGGCCTGGTGCTCTGCAGGAGAAGCCTGGATCATCTTTCTCCTGGTTCCACATGGCCACTCTTTGAGTAGCACAGGCAAATCCCAACTGCAGTCCCTAACGCAGCTGCCCTTTGCAGAATCCCACCTGCAGCTGCTTACCTGGCTCCCGTGGCTCAGACTCCTTCCCTGGTGCCCTGTGTCCGAGCGGCCGCTCCCAATGAGCTCTCCTCTCTGTGAGCTGCCAGCGTAGCAGGTGCCCTGTGGGAAATGGCGGGAGCTGCCAGAACGGCCATGGCACATCTGGGCACAAAGCTGCTCCCCAGGTGTGACCGTGCCCTCTGGGACTGGAGCACACGGACTTCTGAGCCACCCAGATGTGCTGCTACTCCAGCTTCCCAGCAACCCAGGTGGTAGCTTTGAAGGCGCTTTCCCAGGAGGTGCTGAGGACTGGAGTCTCCTTCCCTCCTCCCATGGCAAACACCAAGTGCAGCTGCACTGCCAGAACGGCAGCAGAAGAGGTTCCTCTTGTCTCCCGGGCTCCTGTTCTGGCCAGATTCCATTACAGGGCAGGGAGGAAGAAGGGAAATGGTTGGGCTTACTTTTTGGATTTCTGTCTACGTTCCATGAGACTTACTTGGGAGCTTTTGAGCTCAGCCTGCACAGATCCCAGCTGCTCAGTGACCTGCTTCAGCGTGCTCAAGATCTGCTCCATCTCAATTGCCAGAGCTCGATCTCTCTCCTTCAGCTGTTTCTCCCTTCTGGTGTCGCTCCCTTCTGCTCTGGCTGGAGCAGCTGCCCTAGTACTGCTACTGCCGTCTCTCATCTTGGTTCCGGCCGCAGCGTCTGCCCCTGTCTGAAGCACAAGATGCAGCTTCAAGGAAGAGGGAGAACAAGGCAATGTCCACCCCTCTCACAAACCCGGCTCCTCCTGCCCTTTCTCCATACCGGCAGCATCTAAGAGCCCCGACACCACACAGAGGAGGAGGAGGAAGAGCTGCCATGGATTCCATGCACACAGGTCCAACGCATGCATAAGAGCACTTTGTGGCAGCCGCTTGCAGCTGCCCGGCTTCCTCACAGCCAGGGCAAAGCCGCAGCACTAACGAGGGCAACTGGATGCCCAAGAGAAAAACCCCAAAGCCACGACCACAACCACAGACGAACGCAGCGCTTAAATGCGAATCCAAATGGAACCTAACCTGACCTGCCAGCCTGGGCAAAACCAATCTGCCTTGGGCTGAGGGGACCCCATAAGGCTGTTAAACCGAAAACTGAGTTTTCAGGGTTATAGGAGAGCAGGCAGTGACGAGAAAGAAGGTGAAAGCACTCTCTAGGCTCGAAAACCACTGCCACTGATGGTTAAGGTCCCAGCTTCCAGAGTTTTCCAGCCCTCTGTGTTTAGGAGTATTAATGGAAAAGTCTGTTTTCCCTTGCGGGTAGAATAGAACCCTCCAGTGAAGAGTGTAACCCTCTAGTGTAAAATCTTCACTTCAAAGAATTGTATAGTTGGTTGGAAAAGACCTTTGAGATCATTGATCCAAAAATACCGGAGAGCCCCACTGGGCATCAGACTTTACACTGTTTTCTGCCCCACACATGAAGACCAAAACATGCTGAAGCATTCTCTCCACTCTTGTGACACTAAGGGTGACTCGAGATTTCCAGAACCTTCCACATCAAACCCAGCAAAACCCAGAACCAACGTGAGGAATGGACTCCCACAGACAGAGCTCATCCCTGCTGGCCGTTAGAAGCACTAGACGGCCTTGGGAACGGCTTCTTTCCCTCATTCTCAGTCGGTGCTCACCTCACCTCTTGTTCTGCACTGTCCCCTTCACATGGAAAGGCATCACTCACCAATGGATGTTGGGCACTCTGCACCCCCAGCAGCTTCTCACAGAGGGAATCTTTTTCCCTCCGGAGATGGGCCAGTTGCTCCCACAGCTCCTCTGTCTGCCGTTGGTCCTCACGGAGTTCTTCTTCCATCTTCTCTAAAGCAGATGTTTTTACACTGAGGTCTTCTTTCAGCTTTCTCACTTCTCTTTCAGCTTTCTTCTCCTCCTGAGACAAGATCGGGTTGGTTTCCAGACCCTCAAATGAGCACTCACGCACACACAGCTCTCGGTCATGTTTAAATTCTCTCTCTACTCTCTGTTAATTATCATGGCAAACTCGTTATGCTCTTGGGAGCTTTTGAGCTCAGCCTGCAGAGTCCAGCTGCAGGGCGCTCTGCTCCTTCATGCTCAGGGCTTTCTCCACCTCCAGTTCCAGAGCTGTAATTCTCTGCTCCAGCTGCTTTATCCGAGTAGTGTTACTGGTGATTTTTACATTGGTTGTGGCCGTTGTGGCTGTCCCTAACTGGAGAACAAGATGCAACTTCAAGGAAGAGGGAGAACAAGGCGATGTCCACCCCTCTCACCCCACACACAGGTCCCACACACGTTTAGGAACACTTTGTGGCAGCCGTTTGCAGCTGCCCGGCTTCCTCACAGCCAAGGCAAAGCTCTCTTCAGAAAATCGTAATTCTCACTGGAAACTTTCTGCCACTTTTCTGCATTGAGCTGCTTTTCAGCAGCATCCCTGATCTCTCCCTCCAGCTCTGCCACTTTTCTCTGGGGAAACAAGGTCACAGGAATATGGACAGGCAGGTCAGAAGCTAAAAATCTGAATTTGCCCTTCCAGATCAAAGAATCATAGAATCGGTTGGAGAAGACCTTTGAGATCTTTGAGTCCAATCGCACCTCTCCGGTACTAAACCAGATCCCTAAGCACCTCATCCAGCAGCCCTTTAATTGCCTCCAGGGATTGTGACTCCACTACCACCCTGGGCAGCCTCTGACAGTGCCCGAGAACCCTTCTGGTGAAGACATTTTTCCTGATGGCCAATCTAAACCTGCCCTGAAACAACTTCAGGCCATTCCTTCTCATCCTATCGCCTGTCACTTGGGAGAAGAGACCAACACCCACCTCACTGTCACCTCCTTTCAGGCAGTTGTAGACAGTGATGAGGTCTCCCCTCAGCCTTCTTTTCTCCAGGCTCAACAAACCCAGTTCCGCCAGCCCCCTCTCATAAGCCCTTGTTCTCCAGGCTCTTCCCAATCTCCATTCCCCTCTCTGGATGAGCTTCAGCACCTCACAGTCCTTCTTGTAGTCAGGGACCCCAAAACCGAACCCAGGATTCCAGGTGCAGCCTCACCAATGCCGAGTGCAGGGACACAATCCCTTCTCTGCTCTTGCTGGCCACCCTGTTTCTGATCCAAGCCAGGATGCTGGTGGCCTTCTTGGCCACCTGGGTCACTGCTGGCTCATCTTAAGCCACTCACTACCGACACCCCCAGGTCCTTCTCCGGCAGGCAGCTTTCCAGCCACCCTTCCCCAAGCCTGGAGCGCTGCATGGGGTCGTTGTGTCCCAAGTGAAGCACTCGGCACTTGGCTTCGTTAAACCATGTCCACTCAACCCCCTCATCCAGATCATGGATAAGGAGATTGAGCAGAACGTGACTGAGCCCTGGGGAGATGATGACCTGCTGCGTGACCTTCCCCGGCACCAAGGTCGGACTGACAGGCCTGGAGTTCCCCGGATCCTGCCTCAGATCCTTCTTGCAAATGGGCTAAACATTTGCCAACCTCCAGTCAGGTGGAACTTCTCCAGTCAGCCAGGGCTGCTGGAAGGTGATGGAGAGGGGTTTGGTGAGCCCTTTGCCCAAGGGATGAGCCGCTTCCTAGAGCCCCTCTGGGCATCAGCCTTTACGCTCTTCTGCTGCCGCACACATAAAGGCCAACGCATGCTGGAGCATTCTCTATACCCCTGCGTCTCTAAGGATGACTCGAGACTTCCAGAACCTTCCACAACAAACCCAGCAAAACCCGGAACCAACGTGAGGGATGGACACACAGAGCTCTACCCTGCTGGCCGTTAGAAGCGCCGGAGGGCCTTGGGAACGGCTTCTTTGACTCATTCTCAGTTGGTGCTCACCTCACTTTTTTTGTGTGCACTGTCTTTTGCTGCACTGTCCCCCTCACAAGGAAAGGCATCACTCACCAATGGATCTCGGGCTTTAAAGCAAATAGATCGCAGACCCTCAAATGAGCGCTCACACACACAGAGCTCTCGGTCATGTTTAAATTCTCTCTCTACTCTCTGTTAATTATCATGGCAAGAGACCAGCATCCACCTTGCTACGACCATCTTTCAGGCCGTTGTAGACAGTGATGAGGTTTCCCCTCAGCCTTCTTTTCTCCAGGCTAAACAAACCCTGTTCCCTCAGCCGTCTCTCATGACCCTTGTTCTCCAGACCCTTCCCCAGCTCCATTCCCCTCTCTGGATGTGTTCCAGCCCCTCAAAGTTCTTCTTGTAGTGAGAGACTCAGGATGCAAAGAGCAGCCTCACCTCTACCCGCTGATTACAGAGGGAAATGTATTCCTTCTGTATCTGGATCAGTTCCTCCCGCTGCCCTTCTGCCTCCTTGATGGCATCTTCTCTCTCTTCATCTTTCTTAACCAGTAGAGCACGCAGCTCTTCTGCCTCCTTTGTGGCCCGACAGAGCTCTCTTTCTGCCTCCTTTAAAGCAAATGTCTTTTCACAAAGGGCTTTTTCCAGCTGCTCCACTCTCTCCTTCAGCTTTCTTGGTTTCCTTTTGCCTTTGCTCTCCTGCTGAGACAAGCTTGGGTTGGTTTCCAGCCCCTCAGATGAGCGCTCACAAACACTAAGCTCTCGGTCGTGTTCCCTCAGCTCCTCTAGTGTGAAATCTTTGGGTGTACAAACCTCCAACCCAGAGCTCTGGCTCTCCTTGATGGCTCCTTCCTCTGCCCAGGACTCATGAATGGCTCCTTCCTCCAGGATGTCGGCGAGCTCACCTACATGAAACCACAGATTGTTGGAAGCAGAATGAGCTCCTTCAACCCCTTGATGCCCAGCACGCTTTCGGAATCATCACGCTGCCGTAGACAACCTTATTGTTCCCCATCGCCTTCTCCCTGCAGCAGAGTCCTACCTTGTCTCCACAGAGGGTGTGTCCGCCGCCTGACTCCAGCAGCTCCTGCCCCGTGGGGAGCATTGGATGCCGACACCCCGTGTGCCCGGCAGGGAGCAGCTTCTCCCTTGTCCTCGTGCTTCCTGGGCTCCACATGGCATGCGTTGCAGCTGCACCTGGAGAGACAGAAACACAACCAGTTGGAGCTCTGCCGGTCACCATCCGAACGGCCTGGGATTATCCCCCCTTGCCACAGTGACCTTTGTGGGGCAGGAACACCTCCCGGCACAAAGCTGAGCCCCAGGGCAGGAACAGAGCCCACAGCCCTCCCAGCAGCGCTCGGTACCCGATACCTCTTGGCTGTGTCCCGGCAGTCAGTGTAGCGCTGCCATCCCAGCAGCTTCTCCGGGGCCAAAGCGCCTCTGACGTCCGCACGGTGGTGCTCGTCCTGTCCCTTTGTGCAGTGGTGACAAGTGCAGCTCCTGGAAGACACGGAACCCTCGTGCACCCACCAGCCCCGCAGGAAATGCCTGATCCGCTTCATGGCTCTCTGGGAATGAGCCCTGAAGCAACTGCCTTCGGCTCGCCTCTCCGCAAGGAGCGGTGGCTGCAGGACTTTTTGGAGCTGAGGAACTGAGCCTCGAGGGACAGCAGGGACTGGGCAGCTGCCTACGGCTGGGCCACCACTGCACCACCAGCAGCAGCTTCACCACCACCTCAGGCACCACCACTACAAGCTCTACTGGCTGCACCAGTGCCACCAGCTTCACCAGTCCAACATCCACTGGAAGCAAGAGCACCACCAGCTTCACCAGTCTAAGGTCCACTGGTGAAACCTGCACCACCGGCTTCCCCACTTCCAGCTCAACTGGCGGCACCAACACAGTGTTTGCATCTTTTCCCTAAAAGCCCTTTCCCAGTAGGGACATTCCAGCAGCCAACAGAGAATCTGAGAGAGCTTCGCAGAACAAACCCATCTCCCGCACCAGCGCTGGGCTGCAGCGCCCTGACCCACACCCCAGCTCCCCTCCTGCTTCCCACTCCCCGTGGGGTTGGTGTTTGGGACAGCCTGGACTACTCTGTGTTCCTCCTGGTACACCTACACCCGTGCATGTGCCTTTCCGTGCACTCCAAGGTGTTGGGGGGACTCTGGGGACATCCTGACCCCACGAGGGGAATTTGGGTGGGCCCTGGACCTTTGCCGTGCTCTTGCTGCATGTCCAGAGCCCTGGCTGTGCCTTTGGGAGATCCCAGACCCCTGGGACTCCTTCCTAGGGCCGGCATCTCCATGGACCTGTCCAGGAGAGGAAACCCCACAGCCCTGTGTGTCGTTTTTAAGAAGTACATATTTATATCTATTGGCGCACTCTTTCCCTAATTATTTCTGCCCTGTTCCGGCTGGATGTCTGGGAGCTGCAGTCGTGCACCCATGCTGTCCTGCCTCCTGTATCCGTGGTCTCTGCCCTCCCTGCAGGGGAGCAGGATGCGGCTGCAGGAGCTCTGGGCAGCCCCCTCCCACTGGTGGCTGCCACCTCCTTGCTGCAGCTTTGGGGTCGAGGCTGCTGCTTCCCTGGAGCCACCTCTGCCGGAGGCTGCCAGAGGCTGCCGTTCCATCCTGTCCCTCTGCTTTCATGCCCGGGCTGTTCTTTTGTGCCTCGGGGCAAACGGCCTTATCCACGGGCAGCGCTGCTGCTCGGCCTCCCTGTGCGTTGCCGCCATTGCCAGCAGGGAGAGGCACTGGGGTGTCCGAGCTGCCCCCTAAGGGCCCGTCGGCATTCTAAAGGGATCGGGCTGGGCCTTTGCCGTAGGGTTGGACTCTGTTGGCAGCTGGGATGAAGCAGAGGCCCGAGGAATGGCACCCACAAGGGGCCGGATGCTTGCTTGGGTTCCTGGTGGGCTTGAGGGGGTGAGCGCCGAGCACTCTGCCAGAGGCTGAGCTCCGGATTTGGAGCCCCCTTGCCAGCCCCCACTGGAGAGAGCGGATGGGGGTGGGCTGGGAGCTGGGACTCGGGAATGGAAAGAGGGTCCCCAGTGGAGACCCTCTGGGGTAAAGCGTTCCGTGTCCTCTGGCTGCACACAAGGGCTCTTCCCTCCTGGGAGATGCAGTGGGGACCCAGAGGGGCACATGGGGAACGGAGATGGCAGAAAGAGTCCTGTCAGGGTCTGGATGGCTCTGCACGCCCTCCCTGAGCCCCCCCAGCAGCTGCAGGACCCTGTAGAGAAGGCCGGCCCTGCAGCGGGTCAGCAGCTCCCCCTCTAGTTTGTGTCACCAGGAGACTCCCCAGGAGCGGGATCCTCCCCGTTATCCCGATGGTTAGTAATGATGTGAATCGGGATTGGCTCCACCGTCAGCCGCCAGGAGATGTGACCTTCTCCAGCTGAGCTTTGGTGCGGCCAGTGACCGCCCGCTGGGCTCGGCCACCTGCTCCCCAGGCCCCCGCAGCATCCGGGGGCAGCGAGGAACGGCTGCTCCCTCTGGCACTGGGAGCTGAGCGTGATAACACGGCCCCTGAGCCTCGCCCCGCAGGGCCCAGCGGAGCCCAGGAGGCACCAGCAGGGCAGCGGGGCAGCCCCGGAGCAGGCTCAGGCTCAGCCAAGGGTGCAGAACCGGAGACATTGCACAGGGCCCTTCCCTCTGACCACCTTCCCTGGCCTTGGAGGCCGTCTGCGCTCCTGAGGGCTTCCTGTGTGCACAGGAAAGGAGAAGCCACGTCTGTGTTCAAGCCACAGCTCCCAGCAAGCCCGGCGGGGAGGGAAGGGGGATCCTGGACATCATTGATGTTTGGTCCTGGGCTGGACATGTCCTCGGCTGGAGAATCCACAGCAGCTCTGTTCCCACCTTCTCCAGTGCCGGGGACAGAAAAAGCGAGAGCCGATATCAGTTCTCCAACAGCCCCAGTCCCACCAGTCCATGAATAGCTCTCATGTGTGAAAAGACATGGGAAAGAGATGGAGAGATTGAAGCTCCCCAGGGGAAACAAAGGATGAAAAGGACACTCGCAAAGGCAGAAAGGAGAATTTCCCTCTGTGCCCACCAGGCCAGGAGCTTTCTAAAGCCTGAGGAGGGACTTCCAGAAGCTGCACACAACAAACCAAGGCACGCCAAGCTCACAACTGGCATCTAATTGCAGTGTAGCATCGCCAGGCCTCTTTGCCCTTCAGCGCCCCGTTCCCCTAGGAATTCACAAGAGGGCTCCTAGGGAGCACCAGCTTCTCCAGCAGCTTCTCCGTTCCTCCCAACCAACACATTCCCACTCACGTGAGTTCAGATCCCTTCTCTCCTCCATGGCTCACGCTCAGAACATTTCTGCTTCCCTTTTGCATACCCTGATCCCCTCTACACTCCTGTTTGCATCATCTGATTTCTTCTGCTGCCACACAAGCACCTCATAGACTCTGCATCCCTGTTAAGAAGCACCCAAGATCCACCCTCCTTCCTTCTCGGGATGTTCAGACCCCTCCTTTCCCGTCCACACACGCTCCTGCTCCTGCAGGACCGCTGGACATTCCTCGGATCGCGGTGCTGCATCTCACCCACTTGGAGGAGTCGGAAGCGGAAATGCTTTGCATTACCCATGTTTTCTCCCTGCCTGGGTAAGTCAGGAGGGGAACAGAAAGAGAGAGAATGGCATTTTCTAACCAAGACATCCAAACACACGTTGTCCAACAGGAAGAAAGGGGTTCCCGTTCTCCCTCGAGTTCTCCCATTTTCCTCAGGAAAAATTCCCCTGGCGCATCTTGAGGCCATTTCCCCTTATCTTGTCACTGGCTACCAGGGACCAGAGACTAACTCCCACCTCACTACAACCTCCTTTTAGGTCAGAGTAGAGAGTGATGAGGCCTTTCCCTTAATGTGAAATATATTCTGTGCCTTCGGGAAACAGGAAGATGCGGAGACAAAGGGAAATAGCAGCAGTGGTTGGAGGCCATGATCTAGCTCTCTGATCTAGCCCGAGTTTAAGAACTAGGGTTGGTCAAAATAATATTTTTACTATTCAATATTCAAAGTATTCATCTCCCTTAGAAACCACCCTGCTGATATACGGCTCTCATTCTGCCTCCCCCACATCACACCAGGCTGTGGTCTGCACTGCAAACCAGACAGGGGTTGACCTGGATCAAGATTGCAGTGGGAAAGCAGCCAGGGAAAAGTACGGTGCGGACAATGCTCGTGCTTCAGTAAATGGCCTTTTTTCCCCCGTCAGCAATGAGCCAGTCTCTCAGGACAGCAGGCTACTCTGATCCAGCGCGAGGCATCCCCGCCCATGCCACGGGGTTGAAACGGGATGGACTCTAAGGTCCCTTCAAACCCAACCCATTCTCTGTGATTCAACGTGATTCAATTGTAGAAAGAGCTGGCAGTCCCACCAGCCAAAGATCTCCTATTAACGAAAGCACATTTTCAGTTAAGCCTCAGACCCAATGTGTTAAGCAATCCTGACCATTAAAACACTTATTTTCATGCCAAAATGGAAGCCAAGCTATTTAGAAGAGCCTGTCTTTGACTATAGAGTATTGCAAATTTGGCTTTCAGGATACCTCAGAATCCCACCTGCAGCTGCTTACCTGGCTCCCGTGGCTCTAGCTCAGATTTTTTTCCTACTGCCAAAGGTGACAGCTCTTGCTCCCAACGGACCTCGGTACAGTCTCCTCTCAGAATCACATGAGTCCTGTGGGAAATGGCGGGAGCTGCCAGAATGGCCATGGCACATCTGGGCACAAAGCTGCTCCCCAGGTGTGACCGTGCCCTCTGGGACTGGAGCACACGGACTTCCGAGCCACCCAAATGTGCTGCTACTCCAGCTTCCCAGCAACCCAGGTGGTAGCTTTGAAGGCGCTTTCCCAGGAAGGTGCTGAGGACTGGAGTCTCCTTCCCTCCTCCCATGGCAAACACCAAGTGCAGCTGCACTGCCAGAACGGCAGCAGAAGAGGTTCCTCTTGTCTCCCGGGCTCCTGTTCTGGCCAGATTCCATTACAGGGCAGGGAGGAAGAAGGGAAATGGTTGGGCTTACTTTTTGGATTTCTGTCTACGTTCCATGAGACTTACTTGGGAGCTTTTGAGCTCAGCCTGCACAGATCCCAGCTGCTCAGTGACCTGCTCCAGCAGTGCTCAAGATCTGCTCCATCTGATTTGCCAGAGCTCGATCTCTCTCCTTCAGCTGTTTCTCCCTTCTGGTGTCGCTCCCTTCTGCTCTGGCTGGAGCAGCTGCCCTAGTACTGCTACTGCCGTCTCTCATCTTGGTTCCGGCCGCAGCGTCTGCCCCTGTCTGAAGCACAAGATGCAGCTTCAAGGAAGAGGGAGAACAAGGCAATGTCCACCCCTCTCACAAACCTGGCTCCTCCTGCCCTTTCTCCATACCGGCAGCATCTAAGAGCCCCGACACCACACAGAGGAGGAGGAGGAAGAGCTGCCATGGATTCCATGCACACAGGTCCAACACATGCATAAGAGCACTTTGTGGCAGCCGCTTGCAGCTGCCCGGCTTCCTCACAGCCAAGGCAAAGCCGCAGCACTAACGAGGGCAACTGGATGCCCAAGAGAAAAACCCCAAAGCCACAACAACAAGCCACAGCCGAACGCAGCGCTAAATGCGCATCCAAATGGAACCTAACCTGACCTGCCAGCCTGGGCAAAACCAATCTGCCTTGGGCTGAGGGGCCCCACAGGGCTGTGAAACCCCATCGACCGTACGGAGGGAGACGATGGCTGTCAGCCACCCAGCCTGCACTTCAAGCCGGAGAAAAGCGCCTCGGCATTCTGATGGGAAGGGCTGTTTCTAGCCCTTGCTGACAAGACTGCTGCAGCTCCCATCCATCCCTCCTTGCCAAAAGGCACCACGGCAAAGGCACTCGGCTTCTTTGACGGCATCGCACAGCGCCAGTGCCTGTGAAGACGATCCTCTGCAATTCCTGGCATCCTTTTGGTCCCATCGACTCCTGTTGGGCCCTGCTCCTTCTCACACGCACACTCCTGTGCTCACACCTGGGCCGGGCAGTGCTGGGGGCAGAGACGAGGGGTGCCAGGCCTTCCTCACAGGGAGGGGGAAGCCTGGCTCACCAGACAAAGGCAAACACAAGGTTCCTCCCCTTCACCAAACCCACCCAAACCATGGAACCAGGCACCGTCTTTGTGCAGAGACACAGCCAAGAAAATCCTGGTAAGAAAATCAACCGAGCCCAGAGACTCTGAGGAGCATCTGGCTTGTGTTCTCCTGTCGTGGACACGACTCTGGAACTCTGTCGGGACAGAAGGGACTCTTGCAAGAGCACGGCTGCTTCGTTCTTCCCCACCCTGATGCTGCCCCCAACCCACAGCTTTTTCCCTCAGCATCCGGACGGACTTCCTGAGGATCCGGCTGAGTTTTCAGGGTTGGAGGAGAGCAGGCAGGGTGTGGGGTCCACAGCGGGCTGAGGACCCCTGATTAATGCACCCGGAAGGAGATCATGGGACGGGAAGTGGGCAGACAATATAGGACCATGCATGAAAGTAGCACTATCCATTCACAGATTGTTTGTGTATAAGCTAATCCAATCATGCGGAGACGCGTGTGTTAATCAAGGGTATAAGAAGCGCGCGTAAGATCAAGCACCGGCCGGCCAGCCCTGTAACATCAATAAAGAAACTTGCTTCCACATCACTGTGTCGTGACTCAACAGCGACATCTGGTGACCCCGGTGTGATATAGCTAGCGATTTTATGAGAGTTTTAATTTTGGGGTTCCCCGAGGTGGCACAGCCACTATAAAAGAGTTTTCGGCAAAAATAGCCAAGAGGAGCGGCGAGAGAAGCTGCTCAAAGAGTTTTCGGCAAAATAGCCAAGAGGAGCGGCGAGAGAAGCTGCTCAAAGAGTTTTCAGCAAAAATAGCCAAGAGGAGCGGCGAGAGAAGCTGCTTAATTCCGGATCCGGGACTTTTAAGAAGCCACCGAGTGCAGGTGAGCTGCTGGGGAAAAAGATGGGAGCCTCACTAACAAAAGAGGAGGAAATGATTATAAGCATGTGGAAGCAAATACTAGAAAAGAAGGGGGTAAAAGCTAGAGGGATTCATGTTACAAAAGATGCTTTTATGGAGTAAGAGACAGGGTTATACGCCAGATATAATGACATCATTTACTGTTTTGAATTGGAAAGAAATAGGGGACAGGCTGTTTGATAGTGCTTCACGTGGAGACAAAGAGTCAGTATCTTTGTTAACCACATGGTGCCTTTTGTTTGATACTTTGAAAGACTTTTAAAAAAAAAAAAAAACAGAGGGATCAGGCAGAGCAAGATCTTTCACCCCTTGCCTCCCGAAACGAGCCTCCATCTGCTGAGGATCTGTTAACGGAGCAAGAGGAATTTTCTATATTAACTGCCGACCCAGACTCTGCATCTCTATCTGAGTCTCAACATCTAAATTCAAGAAATCTGGTAACGCACCAAGAGAATAAACCATCTCGGTTAGCGCGAAAACGTTTTCTTGTTGATGAGTCAGACAATGAAACAGACTCGGTTTGTCCGATATATAAACAAAGCCAACAGCAGGTTAATACCGTAACGCCGTCCGCCCCGCCACTGCCCCCTGAAGAGCGAGGGACACCCGAACCGGACAATCCACTGGTACTCCCGCCTTTGCCAGATGAGCCGGATGATTGGGACAATCCCGCGGTGGTGGTGGGGGGCACTGAGGCGGCTGCTTTAAAAAACAGAAAGACCAAGGCTAGCGCTGAGCCACCCTTTAGGGGTTCCTCCGGTAAACCTCAAACCCCTCGGGCGTGGGATCCACCCTCGGCACAGGTTACTGTGAGACCGTATGATCCATGTGTATTTTGGCAAAAAGTAAAACAATGGGCTATGCTAGAAGGACAGTGGACATTGTCTGAGGCAATAACTACACCCTTAAAGGCGAACACGATGTGTGGAACTATTGGCACAAGATCCGGAATGTATTGTTATTCCTTTACAAGTTCAATATTTTGAATGGTGTCTTGCCAATAGTTCTGCACTTTAAGCAGCACTACTTAATTTTACAGGCCAGATATTGTATCATTTTCCTTCCCATCCACTTTGTAAACTGGGAACTCAAATCTCTATCACACAAAAATTGTTAAGCCAAACAGCACCTGTTGATGGACCCACAGTTTTCACAGATGGGTCTGGGAAAACAGGGAAAGCTGCTGTTACATGGTTTGATGGACAAAATTGGCAACATTTAATTGACCATCAACAAGGCTCCCCACAAGTGGTGGAATTACGAGCAGTCTTGGACAAGTGACAAACCACCTGTTGTTTGGAGTTATGAAGCTCCTGTGGGAAACTGTACAAAAACGCAGCCTACCCCATTAAAACTGACAATGGTATGTTTCTGGGCGAGTGAAATCATTTTTACAGTCTTGGGGTGTCAGCCATGTTACAGGTATTCCTCATTCCCCCACCAGTCAGGCACTTGTAGAACGTGTCCATGGTACACTTAAGCGCCTTTTACAAAAAGAAAAGGCGGGAATGTCTGGGGAATCACCTGAAGCAAGGCTGAACAAGGTGATGTATGTATTAAATTTCTTAACTATCAATGAGGAACATCAGAATCCCCCAATGACTCGACATTTTGAATCCTTGAAGTCTACCACAGCTATCTCTGATGGAGTGAAGGTTCAAGTGAAGGACCTTCAGAGTGGTCAGTGGTCAGGCCCATGCAAGCTATTAACTTGGGGTCGAGGGTATGCTTGTGTTTCCACAGATGAAGGACCTCGGTGGTACCTTGCTCGTTGTGTTCGCCCTGCTGTGGATAAGCCACGGAGGCCACGTGTGGAGAATCAAACAGCTGGAGATGAGTGTGATGGATAGCCCTTGCTAACATCAAAGAACTGCCATAACAACTGGAGTATAAGTCGTATATCGGAACCACAGACTAGAGCTGTTAGGATCAGTAGAGATGGAGTATAAGTCACTGTTTGTATACTTTTCAGATGCACCTACAATATTGCTCAGCGTGGTCAAATATTGATGCTGCTTTGCTTCCCTGTTTTCAAGAATGGGTATGTTTGTAGTTGTGCTGTCGATGTTGCCCTGCATTGTGTGTCTGCTGCAAAGGGCCCCGCAGCAGCCAACACAGGCAATCTTTAACGGGCAATTTTCTTCAGCACAAATACAAAAAGGGGGAATTGTGGGGTCCACAGCGGGCTGAGGACCCCTGATTAATGCACCCGGAAGGAGATCATGGGACGGGAAGTGGGCAGACAATATAGGACCATGCATGAAAGTAGCACTATCCATTCACAGATTGTTTGTGTATAAGCTAATCCAATCATGCGGAGACGCGTGTGTTAATCAAGGGTATAAGAAGCGCGCGTAAGATCAAGCACCGGCCGGCCAGCCCTGTAACATCAATAAAGAAACTTGCTTCCACATCACTGTGTCGTGACTCAACAGCGACAGCAGGGAGGAGAAAGAAGGTGAAAGCACCCTCCAGGCTCGAAAACCACTGCCACTGATGGTTAAGGTCCCAGCTTCCACAGACAAAGATGTCTCGGAGTTGCTCTGAGACTGTGCTCTTCTCTTTCCTCTTGGAAGAAGAACAGCTTCCAATCTAGAGACAGGCTGATGAAGTCTGCCTACCTTGGCCTCAGTCTTGTCCGACTCCACTCGGTGGCAGGAAAACCGATCGAAGTACTCATCTATGCGTCTGCAACCTTTCGATGCTACTTCCGCAATAAACTGCTTTTTACGAGCCTCCTTGAGGTCTTCCTCCAGCTCTGCCACTTTTCCCTGGGGAAACAAGGGCACAGGAGTACGGACAGGAAGGTCAGAAGCTAGAATCTGCATTTGCCCTTTCAGTTCAAAGAATCATAGAATTGGTTGGAAAAGACCTTTGAGATCATCGAGTCCAACCGCACCTGCCCGCTACTAAACCTGATCCCTAAGCACCTCATCCACCAGCCTTTGAAACGCCTCCAGGGATGGAGGCCCCATTCCCCTCTCTGAAAGCGTTCCAGCACCTCAAAATCCTTCTTGTAGTGAGGGCCCCCAAAGCTGAACCCAGGATTCCAGACGCGGCCTCCCCAATGCCCAGTACAGGGACACAATCCCTCCCCTGCTCTTGCTGGACACACACAGAGCTCAGCCCTGCTGGCTGTTCGGAGCACCAGACGGCCTTGGGAATGGCTCCTTTCACTCCTTCTCCTTCAGTGCCAACCTCACCTCTTGTTCTGCACTTTCCCCCTCACACGGAAAGGCATCACTCACCAGTCGATGTTGGGCCATCTCCTGCACCTCCGCCAGCTGTTCACGGAGGGAGAGGTTTTCTCTCTGGAGCTGGGCCACTTGCTCCCACAGTTCCCTTGCCTGCCCTCGGGCCTGACGCAATTCTCTTTCCATCTCCTCTGATAGAGACAGCTTTGCACTCAGGGCTTTTTCCAGCTTTCTCGCTTTCCTTTCAGCTTTGCTCTCCTGCTGAGACAAGCTCGGGTTGGTTTCCAGACCCTCACACAAGCACTCACACACACTGAGCCCTCGCTCACGTCCCCTCAGCAACATTTGTACCTTGGCACTTTCCGATGGTCGGGGACTCCCGGGGCTGAGGGGGGAACGGGAGGAATCTGGCCCGGCCATCGGTGTTGCAGCTCCGACGCCTTCTGCCTGCTCAAAGGGAAAGAACACAAATTGACAGGACCTTGGAAATGAGCTCAATACAGGAGGTGGGGCAGGATTTTTGGATGGCCAGAAGAGGACCGGCACCGGCCTGACCTCAGAATAGAAATGAGTTTTCCAGCCCCCTGCCCTTGGAATTATCCACGGAAAAGTCTGGTTTGCCTTGTGGCTGGAATAGAACCCTCCAGTGAAGGCTCTAGTGTCAAATCTTTGGCTGTACAAACCTCCATCCCAGAATCACCAGCACCACTCGAAGCACAAGGAGGAACCAGAGCTCCCAGCATTCCCTGGGGCAGGAAGGGACCACAGCTCCCAGCATTCCCTGGGGCAGGAAGGGACCACAGCTCCCAGCATCTCTGGCACTGGCAATGACTTCTGAATGGGAAACTTGCAGATTTGCAGCAAAAGAGACTTTACCAGTCTGCCTGACTCTTTGTCGCTGGCAGCCCTTGTTTTCCAGACCCTTCCACAGCTCTGTTCCTCTCTCTAGACATGTTGGAGCCCCTCACAGTCCTTCTTGTAGTGAGGGACCCCAAAACCGAACCCAGGATTCCAGGTGCAGCCTCACCAATGCCGAGTGCAGGGACACAATCCCTTCTCTGCTCTTGCTGGCCACCCTGTTTCTGATCCAAGCCAGGATGCTGGTGGCCTTCTGGCCGCCTGGGTCACTGCTGGCTCATCTTAAGCCACTCACAACCACCACCCTCAATGTCCTTCTCTGCCAGGCAGCTTTCCAGCCACCCTTCCCCAAGCCTGGAGCGCTGCACGGGGTCGTTGTGTCCCAAGTGAAGCACTCGGCGCTTGGCCTCGTTGAACCTCATCCCGTTGGTCTCAGCCCATTGATCCAGCGTGTCCAGATCGCTCTGCAGAGCCTCCCTACCCGCAGGCAGGTCGACACTTCCTCCCAGCTTGGTGTCATCTGCCAACTCGCTAAGGGTCCATTCAACCCCCTCATCCAGATCATGGATAAGGAGATTGAGCAGAACGTGACTGAGCCCTGGGGAGATGATGACCTGCTGCGTGACCTTCCCCGGCACCAAGGTCGGACTGACAGGCCTGGAGTTCCCTGGATCCTCCCTCAGATCCTTCTTGCAAATGGGCTAAACATTTGCCAACCTCCAGTCAGGTGGAACTTCTCCAGTCAGCCAGGGCTGCTGGAAGGTGATGGAGAGGGGTTTGGTGAGCCCTTTGCCCAAGGGATGAGCCGCTTCCTAGAGCCCCTCTGGGCATCAGCCTTTACGCTCTTCTGCTGCCGCACACATAAAGGCCAACGCATGCTGGAGCATTCTCTATATCCCTGTGACTCTAAGGGTGACTCGATTGTCCTCCTCCTTGTGGGGAGGAGGAGTCTGTCCCATTTCTCCACAAATTTACCTTGATTCTCGCATTCAGCTTTATTATCACAGAGCAAGGGAGGGACCAGAGCTCCCAGTGACCCCGGGCGAGGCAGGGACCCCAGCTCCCCCCGTGCTGGCCCCTCTCTCTCCACTCTCCAGCCCAGCCCGGGTCTTTTCCTTCCGCTCCCTGTGGCCGCACACCCAGCCCAATCCTCCAGCTCCCGGCCCAGCAGGAGGGAGCAGCTCTGGGCTGGGATCCCTCCGATTCCCTGGCCTGGCAGCCCATCCAGCAGAGTCCCTGGGGGAGCCCAGGAAGGGGAGTGCTCTGAGGGCTTTGCTGTCCCCAGGCACGGATCCCTGTGGAGTCCCAGGCTGGGGTGGCTGCAGCAGGGACAGTGCTCATATCAGAAGAATGATATGGAGCTGTTGGAATGGGTCCAGAGGAGGCTACTAAGTGATCAGAGGGCTGGAGCACCTCCCATACGAGGACAGGCTGAGGGAGTTGGGCTTGTTCAGCCTGGAGAAGAGAAGGCTCTGAGGAGACCTTATAGAGACCTTGCAGCTTGCTTTAGGGGGGGTTGGAACTAGATGATCTTTAAGGTCCCTTCCAGCCCAAACTATGATTCTATGATTCTACACTCCCAATATGGCTTCACCCAAGGATCCCTGCACACAGCCCAGGACTTTTCCAACAGTAGATGTAGCTCCTTTCCTCTCTGAAGAAGACAGGCACCTTGCTCCCTGTCTCGCTGTAGCAGGAATGTGTTATTGACCCCCACCCCATGTACCTTCAGCCTTTCAGAGAGGATGGCCACCAGCAAGTCCTCAGGCAGCACACAGCTCATAAAGCCCGTCTCTCCTGCTGTGCTGCCACTGATGCTCAGCCGTCGTGGTGCAGGTATACAGGGCTGTAGAAACAGGACAAGGGCTGAATCTCCTCAAGGAGACGAGATTCAGACCAGAAAAGACTTTTCTTTTATGCTGAGGGTATTGAAACACTGGAACAGGTTGCCCAGAGAGGTGGTAGATGCCCCATCCCTGGAATCATTCAAGGTCAGATTGTATGGGGCTCTGAGCAATCTGATCAATTTGAGATGTCCCTGTTCATTGCAGGGGGTGTGGACCCGATGACCTTTAACTGTCCCTTCCAACCTCAACCATTCTGTGATTCTATGGTTCTCAAAGGCAACAGAAAGGTCTTGTGCATTAACCAGAGCTAACTGCGCTTCCCTGGGAGCCTGCTCTATCTATTTTACGCTGTTTCTGAGAGAGGGACGTGTGCCCATCTCTCTTCCTCTTGCCTGCTGCAGTGCTCACCTGGACTTGGGATCTGGTAGACCGCAGGGCCTCTTTCCATTTGAAGCTGCGCTTGCCCTTTGCACTGAACTCGCGGCGGGTGGAGACATTTGCACTTTGACCTGCGGAGGGAACAGATGGCTCAGCTGGGCTGCAGCTGGTCCTGTGCTTTGGGGAGCAAGCAGGCACCTTCCTCCCCATCGGGCACAACACTTTGCTTTGACAGGGATGCAGCACGCATACCCCAGCAGCTGGGCACAGGCAGCACTGCCTTCCAGAAGCAGCGCCTTCCTTGCTTCTTAGTGGCACGGTAAAGCACACCGTCAGCTACTGTTGTAAAGCCAGAAAGCTTCTAAGGCACAGCCCCATGTCCCTCCTAACAAACCTGCACGCCGGTGACAACGTTTGCACAGTAGCTCTCTTGTAGATCAAGCCAAGGATTTGTCCTCCAGGACCATCAGTTTCCATACCTTGCACCCATCCTGCGTTCTCACACAAAGACCGTAACAGACAGCCCTGCCCCAGCTCTATCAGCCATCTCTGCTGGTGCCAAATCCTCCATGTGGGATAACCCCACTCAGGCCCAAGACCCTTCTTTCAGTCACCAGCTGCCAACTCAACCGGGTTCAAAGCTGAGCGATGCAAAACTTCTCGCACCAGAGCCAAGGTCTGGCCTCACCCTGCATAGATCAGGGCACCAGCTGCCAGTGAAGGTTCCTGTAAGTCACAGAATCACAGAATCACAGAATCACAGAATCACAGAATCACAAGGTTGGAAAGAACCCATTGGATCATCGAGTCCAGCCGTTCCTAACACTCCCTAAACCATGTCCCTAAGTACTTCATCCACCCGTTCCTTAAACACCTCCAGGGAAGGCGACTCGACCCCCTCCCTGGGCAGCTGTTCCAGTACCCAATGACTCTTACTGTGAAGAATTTTTTTCTGATATCCAACCTGAACCTCCCCTGACGGAGCTTCAGGCCATTCCCTCTAGTCCTGTCCCCTGTCACTTGGGAGAAGAGGCCAGCTCCCTCCTCTCCACAACCTCCTTTCAGGTAGTTGTAGAGAGTAATAAGGTCTCCCCTCAGCCTCCTCTTCTCCAGGCTAAACAACCCCAGCTCTCTCAGCCGCTCCTCGTCAGACTTGTTTTCCAGCCCCCTCACCAGCTTTGTTGCTCTTCTCTGGACACGCTCCAGAGCCTCAACATCCTTCTTGTGGTGAGGGGTCCAGAACTGAACACAGTATTCAAGGTGCGGTCTCACCAGTGCTGAGTACAGAGGGAGAATAACCTCCCTGGACCTGCTGGTGACCCCATTTCTGATACAAGCCAAGATGCCGTTGGCCTTCTTGGCCACCTGGGCACACTGCTGGCTCATGTTCAGTCGGCTGTCAACCAGCACCCCCAGGTCCTTCTCTTCCGTGCAGCTCTCCAGCCATTCTTCCCCCAGTCTGTAGCGCTGCATAGGGTTGTTGTGCCCCAAGTGCAGGACCCTGGAATTTGGCCTTGTTAAACCTCATCCCATTGGTCTCGGCCCAGCGGTCCAGCCTGTTCAGATCCCTTTGCAGAGCCTCCCTACCCTCCAGCAGATCGACACTTCCTCCCAGCTTAGTGTCATCTGCAAACTTGCTAAGGGTGCACTCGATGCCTTCATCCAGGTCATTGATAAAGACATTGAACAGAGCTGGACCCAGTACTGAGCCCTGAGGAACTCCACTTGTGACTGGCCTCCAGCTGGAGTTAACTCCGTTGACCACCACTCTCTGGGTCGGCCATCCAACCAGTTTTCAACCCAGGAGAGTGTGCGCCTGTCCAGGCCAGAGGCTGACAGTTTCTGCAGCAGAATGCTGTGAGAAACTGTGTCAAAGGCTTTACTGAAGTCCAAGAAGACTCCATCCACAGCCTTTCCCCCATCCAGTAGTTGAGTGATTTTGTCATAGAAGGTGATCAGGTTAGTTTGGCAAGACCTGCCCTTTATAAACCCATGTTGACTGGACCTGATCACCCAGTTCTCTTGCATGTGCTTCATGATAGCACTCAAGATTACCTGTTCCATGACTTTCCCTGGCACTGAGGTCAGACTGACAGGCCTGTAGTTCCCCGGATCCTCTCTGCAACCCTTCTTGTATATGGGCACAACATCAGCCAGCCTCCAGTCCAGTGGAACTTCCCCAGTCAGCCAGGACCTCTGGAAGATGATGGATAGGGGTTTGGAAAGGACATCCACCAGCTCCTTCAATACTCTTGGGTGGATCCCATCCGGCCCCATAGACTTGTAGGCGTCTAGCTGGGCAAGCAAGTCTCTAACCGCCTCCTCTTGGATCACGGGAGCCTCAATCTGCCCCTCTAACTCTTGGATTTGTAAACAGAAGGAACAACTTTCTTTGCTATTAAAGACTGAGGCGAAGAAGGCATTAAGTACCTCAGCCTTGTCCTTATCCCCTGTCACTGTTATTCCTTCTTCATCCACTAGAGACTGGATATTCTCCCTCGTCCTCCTTTTCCTGTTAATGTACTTGTAGAAAGACTTTTTGTTGTCTTTCACAGACTTAGCGAGTTTTAATTCTAGTTGGGCCTTGGCCCTCCTGATTTTTTCCCTGCACGATCTCACTTCCTCCCTGTAGTCCACCCAAGATGCCTGTCCTTTCCTCCAGAGCACATAGAGCTTCTTCTTCTTATTGACGCATCTTGAGATCTCCCTGCTCCACCAAGCTGGCTTTTCCCCCCGCCGGCTCCTTTTCCGGAACACAGGGATGGCCTGCTCTTGAGCTGCTAGGATTTCATTTTTCAAGAGCGCCCAACCCTCATGGGCTCCCTTGCCCTGAAGGACTGTTTCCCACGGGACTTTGCTAATCAACCTTCTGAACAGGCCAAAGTCTGCCCTCTGGAAGTTTAATGTGACTGTTTCGCTAACCCCCTTCTTAATCCCACCTAGAACTGAAAACCCTATCATCTCATGATCACTTAATCCCAGGCGTCCTCCAACCGTCAAATCCCCAACAAGACCTTCTCTATTCACAAACAGCAGGTCTAGGAAGGCACCCTCCCTTGTTGGTTCGCTAACCAGTTGTGCAAGGAAGTTGTCTTCGATGCACTCCAGGAACCTCCTAGACTGTTTCCTTTCTGCTGTATTGTACTCCCAGCAGACATCCGGAAAGTTAAAGTCTCCCACAAGGACAAGAGGCAGAGATTTAGAGACTGTCCCCAGCTGTTTATAGAAGAGCTCATCAGCTGCTTCTTCTTGGCTGGGTGGTCTGTAACAGACTCCTATCACAAAGTCCCCTTTCTTGTGGGCTCCTCTGATTTTAACCCATAGGCACTCGATCCCGTCCTCACCATAATCCAGTTCAAGAGTATCAAAGCACTCTTTGACATAGAGGGCTACCCCGCCTCCTTTCCTACCCTTCCTGTCCCGCCTGAAGAGTTTATATCCCAACATAGCTGTAGTCCAGTTATGTGAGTCATCCCACCACGTTTCTGTGATGGCAATGACATCATAGTCACCTTGCCCTACAACAGCTTCCAGCTCCTCCTTCTTATTGCCCATGCTGCGTGCATTGGTGTAAATGCACTTCAGCTGGGCTGATGAACCTTCAGCCCTCATAAAGGGAAGAGAGTTTATTCTCGATTGACTGGTCCTTGGAATAACTAATTCCACAGACCCAGTTTCATCCTTACTGTCCCCACTTGTACTCGCCCTCACTTGCCCTGTTGTGGTGTACTGGTGGTCCTCTCCAGCACACCATTTCTCAGCCGCCGGTTTCCCACTTCCAGGCTCATTCCCAACTAGCCTGGTCTCCTCCCCTTCCCCCTTCACATCTAGTTTAAAGCTCTATTTAAGAGCCTATCTAGATTTTTAGAGATAACTTTACTCCCCCTTCGAGACAAGTATGACCCATCCCTAGTAAGAAAACCTGGGGGGGGGTGGGTCACCCCATGATCAAAGAAGCCAAAGCCTCTCTCCTCACACCAGGTTCATTCTTCATCTCATGTTTGTGAAGCCACACTCAAAGTCAGCCATCTGGCACTCAATGAGATACTTCAGAGGGATTTTTTCCCATCAAAATGGGCAGCAGTTCTGCTGGATAACCATGAGGAGCAAGGTGGATTCAGCTTTGAGGAAATATTAAAACCTCTGAGACACATACAGGTGTGTTTCATCACTCCTGGAAAAAGGAACATGTGCCAAGACATGCAGGGGCAGGAATCGTACCCCTGCCCGAGCCCTTCAAACAGAGGCTGCTTTCCAATATACAGAGATGCTTTATGAAAGGGCTTTGCATTTCTACATGCTGCACCCATGCTCCCAAAGAGACCCAAGGGTAGTCAAACTTCTCTGGAACAAGCAGAAGCTGACGGGCCTGGTAGGTTTCCGAAGCACTGCTCTGGGTCCAGCATCTTTCCTTACCGGTATCCTCTGCCTCCTTGAAGCTCTGCTCAAAGGCAGCCGCCATGCACAGCTCCCGCGCACGGAGCCCTGCCAAGCTCCTCCTGTCTGAGATGGCTTCTTTCACCACGGCGTCAATGGACAAGCAGGCAGCGCCATAGTACTTGGACAGGGCAGTCGCTGCTGAGGTCTTTCCTTGAGAGAGAAAGAGAGAGGATGACTGCTTGGCGACACTTGCACATGAGATGTTTTCAAAACAGGCTCTGAAAAGCCCCTATATGGGATTCCAAATTCTCAAGGACAGTCAGAAGGCAAGTGCCCCTCTAGGGAAGGCCATAAGGGAGGCAGCTTGAACATGGCTACAAGTGTTGAAATCTAGAGCCAAGTGCGTTGTCTCCACCTTGTGTTCAGCTGAGGACTTTGTCCCTTGTGGTGACCTCAACTCTGGGACAGGGTTTTGAGCCTTGTCCCACCACTACTCTGACCATTCTCCAGGCTGTGTTGGTTGGCGCTGTCCAAGACAACATCTGGGCATGGTTTGGGGATCATGAGGTGTAAGAAACTGCTCCCATGAGGCAACATAGAATCACAGAATCATAGGATGACCAGGTTGGAAAAGACCTCTTGGATCATCGAGTCCAATCATTCCTATCTGTTACTAAACCGTGTCCCTGAGCACCTCATCTACCCATCTTTTAAATACCTCCAGGGATGCTGACTCAACCCCCTCCCTGAGACTGTAGGCAGTGTGGTCCCACAAGACAACAGGCATCATCCTGTTTTGGGGAATGAAAGCCTAGTGGTCTACCTCACTTGGACTCATCAACAAAGTGCCATGGTCCACCCAATTCCCCTCTCTCCTTGCAGCCAAGGGCTGTAGCTCACATACCTGTGAGGGGTGCCCCACGGATAATGACGACAATTCCTCTGCGTTTTTGGGCTGCACGCCCTTCTGCAGATATATCAATGCCAAGGTGGCGGGCGACGGCTCTGTAGACAGGGCTGTTATCCTGTTCTCCTGCAGCCTCCTCGCCGCTGGCAGTGCTTTGCCAATGCTCTGCTGTGTAGAACCAGGTAGAAGAGTCAGAGTCCTGCCTACCTGTGATCCTGAGCACCCTCCCCATCCCCTCAGACTCTGCAAGAGGAGACTCTGCTGAAATCAACATCACACTCAAGTTCTCACCACACCCTTCCTTCAGGCTCATGCAGATCAGGGTCTGCCCTAGATATTGATGAAGGTGCCTGGTCAGAGTAGATGGGTGACAGGAGGAAAGAACAAGCATCTGGCAATACCTAAAAGGACTGGGCCAAACCTCCTTCCACCAACTGTCAACATGGTCCTCATGAGAGTTTTGTCTCAAGTCCTGTTGGGTAAGGGACGGGACAGGCAGGAATGGCATTTTACACAGTCCAGAGTGAGAGGCTCCATTTGGGGACCAAGCGATTATCCAAAGGCTGGGTGCTTTAGGAATATAGAGGTGGCTGGGCTCTGAATTCACCATAACAGCATTTTCAAAGACCTCCAAGCTCTGCCCTTAAGGGGTCCCCGAACATCATCTCACTTTGCAGTGTCACAGAGGGCACCGCCTAGGAAAGGGAACAGTATCACCCTGATACAGATCCCACCAGCTCCTGGGTTAAAAAAGTGCTCCTTTGGCAAAGCTGGGGAAAACCTCTCTACCCTCTCACTTGTTCCTGCCCCAGACTCTTCTCAGGATTCCACAGATCATAGAATCACAGAATCATAGCACTGGGCTGCAGTGAAGTGATGGAGGTGACACCGAAGTCCTTCACCAAGGCCCTTTTGCCACAACGGGCGTGAAAGAAGTGAAAAGCTTAGGGTTCTTGCCCCTCCTGTGTCTTTTCTCAATACTTTTCTCCTTTTCTCCACATTCAGGTTTACAGTCCACCTGGTTGGACTGGTTTTCACCAAAACTGAGGGAAGGAGTATTGAGCTATGGAATGAGATGGTGTGAACAATCCCAGCAGAGGGCTTTCTTCCTTCATCTGAGAGAGCCTGGGTGCCTTCAAAGTTTCCTGAGGAGGAAGGACATGGGGAGAGAAGAAGTGAGTGAACACCTCCAGGCCATCTGCTCTTTGACGGTTGCCACTTTGCATGGCCGCATGCAATAGACGAAGAAATTCCCAAGCAGGGAGACTACCAACGCTTCTCCAGTCTATCTCTGCCCTCACAGAAATTCTGAGCTTGTGCTTTTGTTGCTGTGAAGGAGCAAATATAAAATAGCTACCGATATTGGACCTGGTCCTACTGGCTGAAGAACTCATCCCACCCTACTTGTGGTTCAGGGACACAAGGCGACACCCTGATTATTTTCCCAGCCAGGTATGAACTTTGGCTGTGCTTAGGGATGGCAGAGGATGTATGTTTCTTCTGGGAATTCCTCCACCACGCTGGGGAATGGGTGGCTGCTAAAAGCATGGCCTTCCATGGAGACCGAGGTCAAGGTCAGGGTGTGTGGACTGAACTCCCTGCTGTGCCCACACTCAGGATAGCCCAAATGTCAAAGCCTCACCATTGGCCTGGCCTGCTGCTTCCACCGTCCCGGACTTTGCCTGCTCATCTTGCAGCCTCTTCTGGTCCTCATAATACTCCAGCACCTCTACAGGCAGCTTCTCACCTGGGGCGCGTGGAGGTAGCAACAAGCTGTTTTGGGAATTGTAGTCCTTCAGCATCCGCAGGATCTGTGCACATGGGGAAGAGAAATCATATACAGGATGTGTTTCTTGCCCTTCATTGCATTAACAGACTCCCCAGCCAACCTATCTGTTCCTGCATTCCTTCATCCCAACAACACAGACTATTCAAGGATCTCCACAGCCTGCCAGCAGAGCTTGGCTGACCTTGAAACATCACCAGGCTTTGTCCGGAAGATGCCTCCGTTTCCCTGACATTAGCCTGGGAACACTGGAGCACTGCGAAGCTACGGCAGCGTGCCCATGGGACCAGACCTTCCCTCTCACCTGCTCCTCGGCAAGGTACTCCTTGTCAAACTCCAGTCAGTAAAACTCAATGGGGAACTTGCACGGGTTCTTCACCACCACTGTCCCCTCCACCCCATGGCTGTCTGGCAGCAACGGTCCCAGCTCAAGAACTTTGGGGCAAAACTCCAGGTGTGGCTCCAGCCCATGCCCTGAGACCCGCAGCTGGAGATGCTGGCTGCTCTGGGAAATGTTAATCTTCAGAATGCTTTTGTAGGACTTCTGAAAAGAGAGAAGTGTATAAAGCTCATTCATGAAGTTCCACGTGACAGTGTCTCAAAATCAACCCTTACTCCAAGATCAAGGTAGTCAGTAGTACCACTAAAGTGAATGGAAAACCGATATTTAATTATAGCAGGGGCTACAGCATCTGCATGCTGGCTCCAAGTAACTGAGACAAGTCCTAGTGTGAAGCGTAACTGGATATTTGGGTATTGGATGATCTAAAGTTGTCTATCAGATGTTTCCACCTAGTTATGAGGGAGTGCAATGCTCTGGAGAAAGGTCTTCAGGGTTACGTTGCCCAGACACAGTCCTGGCACTGCTGCATCAGGCAAACATCAGCTACATGGAAGAGGTAGATGAGGTCTCACTGGACAGAAGTAAGGACCTTCCTCTCTGCTCAGTCCTTGCCTCTGGTCAAAGCCAGAGACAAGACACTTACATCTCTACTAGCAGTTAAAACATCCCTGGGACTCTTGCAAAGCATGGAAGCACTTGTGGCCATACTGTTACACGTTTCCAGTCTCCAAATCACCATGGCCCCGGGCAAACTGCCTTCGGGAATGCTTGCTCCATCATTTATGCTGACTCTTAAACTCCTTGGCAATGTGCAGGCAGGCTCTGCCAGAGCCACAGGGACTGCTGGCAGCAAACCACTACAGGTGACTGTCCTGCCATGCCCAGAAAGGTGTCTGGTGCCTGTTTTGTCTGCTGGTACCAGCAGCAGGATTAGCTTAGCTCAGTCCTTCCAAGGTCATCATCCCCTGTGAGGGTGCCAGCTGCTCTGCACAAAGGCACTGCAGCCTGCAAATACACCCATGCAAGGGTGAAGACGAGAGGAAACAGGCAGACTTCCCACCACGTGCAGAGAGGGAGCCACACTGCAGTGCCCTGATGCTCTCTGCGCAAGCTCCCTGTGGGGATTTCAAAGTGCCTCTCAGAAGAGGGTGCTGCGGGGGAAACAGGTATAGTGGGTATGGGGCTTGCAGAAAGCTCCATGGGATGGCAGACTCATCTCCGGCTCCCTGTGCTGGGCTCTCATTACCACACTGCCCTGCCAGACCTCCTGGGGATGATAACCACCAATCTCACCTCTTCTGTGGGTGAAAACCTGCCTCGCACATTGCATCGCTGTCCTGGCGAGAGGACTCCAGCCGAGGGCAGCGCTGTGAAAACACGGGGCTTGCTCTTCCGTTCCTGGAGCAGCTTCCGACGCACATTCCCTCGCACTTGTTTGTCCACCTGAGCACAAAAACAATAGTGTGATGCCTCCTTGGTCTGGGAGGACAGACCCTCAGTTCCTGCAGTGATCTGAGATACTGCCATGGTGCTGAGAGCACTCACATTCAAAGCAGCTCCAGCCACCACTGGCCTAGAACTAGAGAGCGAGCAGATGGGGAGGCACTGCTCTCAGAAGAGGAGGAAGGGGTGAAGGTGGCAGAAAAGTGAAGCATCAGCTCAGGAACAGGTCCAGGTGAACCAGCCTTGCGCTGGACCTTCAAAAGCATCCTTGAATGAGCTGTGGCCCAAGTGCTGAAGCAGCCACAGGGGAACAAAAGGCAAAAGAGGCAAAGAAAAACCAACCAAGAAGTTACGTGTTAGACGTTATCTGTGCTTTACCTTCTTAACAGGCTCGTTGATGGTGAGGAACCACGTACAGGGAACCTGCAGCTGATTATGGAACTGGACAGTTTCTTCCTGGCACTGCCCACACTGCACAGCGGAGAACTCCAGGCTGTCCTTGGAGATGCAGAGGGATGGCAGAGTCACGTTGACACGGAGGCGAATGTGAAACGTGGGGCCTTCTGCTACCTAGTGAAGAGCATCCAGCTGAGAGCCCAGGCGGCATCTGCTGCTATCCCCAACCTGCCACCTGCCCTGAGAGGGAGTGCAGGCACAGGGACGTGAGGAAGCAGGTGGTACCTTGATAGGCAGGAGCATGTCCACCTCTCCCAGAGGCAGGTTGGCACTTCCTGGGTCGAAGCGTACTTCAAATGTCTCAGTCTTGCAGCAGGGCAGGTCCTCTATGCGGTTTGGCTCCACGCTGAAACCTTGAACAGAGGGAGATAAAGCAGCTGAGAAACACAATCAACATGAACATGTCACAAGCATGTTAAGGCCATGGGTGTCCTGGCTGGGAGCTCTGAAGGACCCTTTGCACCTGTGGAGAAGAACGCCACTCTTTCTCCCTTGTCTCAGCACAAGGAAAAAGGGTTCCACATGGGAAAAAAAGGAAAGCTATCAGCTAAGAGGCTCCAGCAATTCCTTCATCCAAGGAAGGATGCACAGAACTCTCCAAAGGAGAATTTCCAGCGAAGATTCCTCCATGCCAAAGTGCTCCCTGGAAAATAACTTAGAGGAGACACTCGACCACCCTTCAGACACAGCAAGTCACTGCTTGGTGGTGCTGTAGCCTCAGCTTGACGCCTGTTCTGGAAGCCTCATTCAGTACAACAGAGGACCTCAGAGGCTGTTTTCCTAACAAAGGCTGAGCAGAAGTGCCATAACATTATGAACTTTAAACAAAGCACTTCCCAACCACTAGTGGTCCATCTGTTTGCAACACAAGCCCACAGAGTGCATGAGGAAAGGTAGGTGATGCGCATGGTAGTGAAGAGTAGAAAATGCTGACCAAGGTGGTCCCTCAATCCAGCCCCTGCAATAAAGTGTTAGAGGCAGTCACAGGCAGGCCAAGTCTCTGGGCACTGCTGCCCAGAGCTCCATCTCTAAAGCACCAAGCAGAGGGTCTCAAGAAGGAAAAAGCTAGACAAAGACTCAAAAAACTCCCCACGTCCAGTGCCTTAAGCTAATCTGTCAGAGACAACTCCTTCAAGCCCAAGTGAAGTCTCACCAGTAGTGATTACCTGTGCCACGCAGGACCCTTCCACCGGTGCGGAAGGACACAGGGAACTGCCCAGTGTTGGTGACGGTCACAATGCGCGTGTGGAATGCTACCAAGAATGACATAGCCGAAGTCCAAGATGTACTCGGGCAGCTCAGCTCTGAAAGAAGGAGTAAGGATAGTCCTTAAACCAGAGCCTGGATACATTTCCAAGCAAATGAAGGAAGAAGATATAGTGGACTTTGGTAAGTCATGGGGACTTCAGGTCCAAGGCTTTACTACCTACCCATGAGACCTTAAAATAAAATCACTTCAAAATGGATACTGGTCACGGTTCCTCTGCTACAAAAATCCATCCTAGATAAGTCCCCTGGACCTCCACTGGTCTCAATAAAACTGCTAAGCCTGGTGAACAGGCTAAGCCTGAAATTTGTTCAGGACCTTACAATAGGATTTGCCCACACAGGAAATCTTCATTGCTCTGCAACCAGATCTGTCCCCAAAGCAGAAACAGCAAATGCAGTCATTAACACCTAACAGGATTCCTGGGAAGGTCTTTTTCCAGAGCAATCCCACTCGGGAAAGCACGTAAATTAATTTGTTTTGCAGAGCATCTTCTTCCCGAACTGGAGACCACTGTGCCCGTGCCTCATCATGACAGAGCAAAGGGTAGGGCCAAGTTACCAAGCAAAGCCCTGCAGTCCCGCCAGCATTCTAACCATCCGATTTAGGGTCTGTCAAACTGTGTGATCCCCTGCCCTTTTGACTTAGTGTGGTCTGTTAGGTGGAACAAAGGTGTTAGCTTTGAGTTGCCTCTTTCAGAGCTGGTCAGCAGAGGTGGTGTCTGTGCTGTCTGGAAGGCCCTGGTTGTTTGCACTGTCCCGCCCTCAACAATAACAGCAGACCCCAGCATCTCTGGGGAGCTGAGCACCAAAGCTCCAGGTGGCACTGTGGAAGTGAGGGCACTCATCCACTCACGAGGAGCGTGTACAGGCTATCAGGATCAGCTCCTTTCTGAAGTCCCCAGCTCTGCAGACACAAGCTGGTCTCAGGACCAGGGGGGCACTGCTGGATGTTACCCTCAGGCCACATGGAGACAGAGTACCGCAGTCCCTACTCACTCAAGAAGCCTCCGGTAAGCATGCTGGCCAAAGGCACTGTCCTCTGGGGCATTGGAGGCCAGAGCTTTCTGCTGCTCCAGGGCATGTTCCTCTAGTAGCAAGTCCTCCATCTGCATCTGTAGCCAAGGCTCCAACTGAGGAAAGGAAAGACAGTGCCTGGTTAACAAGGGTCCTTCCCAAGGCACAGGACGGTCTCTTCAAGAGGATCCCACCCTGCTCCTGTAGAGAGGGGTGATAGGCTCCTCCTGTTTCACTAGTTAGTGCCTGTGACACCTTCTACTCTCTCTGCCATATCTCAAGGGAAAAGAACTCCAGCCTCTTCCCCTGCCCAGTGATTCTTACGGAAGCTTATCTGGCAAACAGACAAACAGACAGACAAGCCAGAAACCTTCCACAGCTCCAAGTTATTGCAGCTTGGACAGAACCCCTCTGGAAAATGGAACCATGATAAAGCTCTTCCAGATGAACATTAACAGCATAATCGCAGGGTGCAGAGAGGCTGCTGTGATTAAGCTCTGTATACCTGGCAGGGCTTGGGCTGTGAGGACCCAGCGAGGACCTGCATCTCCATCACAGACTACCATACACTCAATCACTTGAGCAGAGCCTTTAGGATCTCTCCCGGGGGCAGTGGGGAAACTGGTGTGGCTATAGGAGGACAACTGCCAGAGGTGGGCAGCTCCTAGGGCAGTGCTGAGCCGATGCTGGATTATGGCCAGGTGTGGGCAGGGAGGTCCCAAGGGCCAGCGGGACACTGGGAAGCCTGCTCTGGGCTGCAAGGGGACCAAATGACACAGAGGGAGGGTGGCATGTGCCAAACAGGGCAGCAGCTGTTCTCACCATGATGTCTGAGCTGTCTGTTAGTGGCTCCGCAGCCACAGCCTCCCCCAGAACAACTGCTTGGTCTCTCTGGTTGTCTTGTTCCATCTTCTCTTTTGCCTCCTTGAGGACCTTCTCATATTTTTCATTTCCTGAAGGAAGAAAACGTCCTCAAATAGAAGCATGTGCACAGCGCCATTCCCGTTTGAGCTGGAAGCCCCATTCTCCCAACATCAGCTTCTCCCAGGAACACAGTACTTGAACGATGTATCCCAAGCAGACCCTGCTGCTCCCCTCTGAATCCTGATGTCCACTCCCTTTCAATCTTCCTCCCCACAAAGAAGCATCTCATCCCCTGCAATGCCATGCAAATCCAGCCCTACGAAAATCCCTGCCAGCCTCTGTTACAGCTTTCCCGAGCATTTCTATCTAGCCATTGCCTTTCCGGGACTCCAACGGATATGCTGGCAAGCTCTGAAGGATGTTTCCTGGGGCAAAGCCCACAGGCTCATCTGCCAGAGACTCAGGAAGCAAGCAGAGGCCTGAGTGTTGGTCTGGCAGCCCTGAAACCTGCAGGCTTAGTGGAGTGGGTATGAGCTGCCCTGGGGATGGAAGATGTGGAGCAGGTGGGGTGGGGAACATAGGACCCTCTGGGGGAGTAGACAGGGAGTGCTCACCTTTGATATTCCTGGGGAGGTCCAAGGAGAACCTGGGAAAGTTCCCCTCTCCTTTCAGGGAGATCTCTACTGGTTCCAGGTGACCCACTTGGACCTGGAAAGTCCTGAAGAAGACTCCTGGCACTCCTGGCAGGTAGTAGACCTTCAGCACTTGCTCCTTGCCAGGTTCAAGGTAACCCTGCAGATGTGGAAGAAGAGGGAAGGAATGCACCAAAGAGGGATTGGTGGAGGGATGGTTCTGGTGACAGACACTCTGAGAAGAGAAGGCAACTCTGAGAAAGTATCAGACAACACCACCTTCTGGCTTTCCTGCATCAAAAGCCAAGGTCTCCTACACCAGAATGCAGCATGTCCTTCAGAGGACTTGCAGGGATGCATTCCCCCAGCACAAACCTACAGACCGCCCTCTGCGCAGCACCAACGCAGCTCTGAAAGGAGGTTGTAGAGAGGAGGGTGCTGGCCTCTTCTCCCAGGGGACAGGACAAGGGGGAATGGCCTCAAGCTCCGCCAGGGGAGGTTCAGGCTGAATATCAGGAAGAAATTTTTCACAGAAAGGGTTATTGGGCTCTGGCAGAGGCTGC